>NC_064923.1:308934979-309235196 GCF_023897955.1 Schistocerca gregaria | reverse complement strand
GAAAGAGATAGAAACATGGGCATTGTTTTAAAATGAGGCAGCGTTCATTGTCAATACGTCCCAGAGATGGCAGCACCGTACGGCAGATGTAATTTTACCGCCAGCGGCGAAAATGAGAACTGTTTTAAATACTTAAAATGGCGACGTTTTCCTTACTTGAACAGCGTGCAAACATTCGTTTTCTGAATTTGCGTGGTTGTGAAACCAATTGAAATTCATCGACAGTTGGAGACATGTGGTGATGGAGTTACGGATGTGTCGAAAGTGCGTTTGTGGGTGCGACAGTTTAATGATGGCAGAACATCGTGTGACAACAAACCGAAACAATTTTGGGCTCTCACAAGCCGGTCTGACGACATGATTGAGAAAGTGGAGAGAATTGTTTTGGGGGATCGCCGAATGACTGTTGAACAGATCGCCTCCAGATTTGGCATTTCTGTGGGTTCTGTGCACACAATCCTGCATGACGACCTGAAAATGTGAAAAGTGTCATCCAGGTGGGTGCCACGAATGCTTACAGACGACCACATGGCTGTCCGTGTGGCATGTTGCCAAGCAATGTTGACGCGCAACGGCAACATGCATGGGACTTTCTTTTCGTCGGTTGTGACAATGGATGAGACGTGGATGCCATTTTTCAATCCAGAAACAAAGCGCCAGTGAGCTCAATGGAAGCACACAAATTCACTGCCACCAAAAAAATTTCGGGTAACCGCCAGTGCTGAAAAAATGATGGTGTCCATGTTCTGGGACAGCGAGGGCGTAATCCTTACCCGTTGCGTTCCAAAGGGCACTACGGTAACAGGTGCATCCAATGAAAATGTTTTGAAGAACAAATTCCTTCCTGCACTGCAACAAAAACGTCTGGGAAGGGCTGCGCGTGTGCTGTTTCACCAAGACAATGCACCCGCACATCGAGCTAACGTTACGCAACAGTTTCTTCGTGATAACAACTTTGAAGTGATTCCTCATGCTCCCTGCTCAACTGACCTGGCTCCTAGTGACTTTTGGCTTTTTCCAACAATAAAAGACACTCTCCTTGGCCGCACATTCACCAGCCGTGCTGCTATTGCCTCAGCGATCTTGCAGTGGTCAAAACAGATTCCTAAAGAAGCCTTCACCGCTGCCATGGAATAATGGGGTCAGCGTTGTGAAAAATGTGTACGTCTGCAGGGCGATTACGTCGAGAAGTAACGCCAGTTTCATCGATTTTGGGTGAGTAGTTAATTAGAAAAAAAAATGGGAGGCCTTTGAACTTCAATGCGACTTGTACATGTCGGAGTGGAAGTTTCTGGTATGAATACATATAGGAATTATTTCATTGCAAGTACATCGTCTTTATTAAAATTGAAGGGTTTACTAGACTTGGAAGTATTCATTTCAAAATGAATGCTGTACTACATGTGCTAATGTAACCATTGACATTTAGTCTTTTTATATCTCAATATTAAATGCGAAAAAGTCATAGGATACTCCCTAATATCGTGTCGGATCTCCTTTTGCATAGTGCAGCAACTCGACGTAACATGCTCTCAAAAAGACGTTGTAAATACCCTGCTGGAATATTGAGCCATCCTTCCTTAATAGGCGTCCATAACTGCGGAAGTGTTGCCAGGCAGGATGTTGTGCATGACTTGATCTCTCTATTATGTCTCATAGATGCTCGGTGGGATTCATGTCTGGCGACCTGGGTAGGCGAATCATTCGCACGATTTGTCCAGAATGTTCTTCAATCCAGTCGCGAACAATTGTGATGCAGTGACTGAACATTGTTGTGTGGGAACATGAAGTCCATGAATGGCTGCAAATGGTCTCCAAACATAACCATATCCAGTCAGTTGGATCAGAGAACCCAGTTCATGCCATGTAAACAAAGCCCACACCATTATGGAATTACACCAACTTGCAAAGTGCCTTGTTGACAACCTGGCTCCATGGCTTTGTGGAGTCTGCACCACACTCGAATCCTACTATCTGCTCTTGCCAACTAAAATCGGGACTCATCTGACTAGACCACAATTTCTAATCGTCTATGGTCGAATAAATCTTCACGAGCCCAGGAGAGGCGCTGCAGGCGATGTAGGCAGGTAGCTAAGGCACTTGCGTCGGTCGGCCGGTGTGGCCGCGCGGTTCTAGGCGTTTCAGTCTGGAACCGCGTGACCGCTACGTTCGCAGGTTCGAATCCTGCCTCGGGCATGGATGTGTGTGATGTCCTTAGGTTAGTTAGGTTTAAGTAGTTCTAAGTTCTAGGAGACTGATGACCTCAGAAGTCAAATCCCATAGTGCTCAGAGCCATTTGAACTGAAATGGAATGTCCCGTGCATATAGCTCCGACTGCCATTCCGCGTGGTGCGACCGTATTCACGTCGTAATCTTTTTCACATGAATCACCTGAGTAGAGATGGCAGCTCTGCCAATGCACTGCCCTTTCGTAATCTGTGTACGCGATACTGCTGATCTGTATATGTGCACATCGCAACCCCATGAATTTTGTCACCTCTCTATAGGCTATTATAGTTTATTGTTTTCAAATTCCCTTTATTTGTTGCAGTCACTAGTACTTCCCTACATCGACATCCATACTATGAAAATCACTGATAACCGCTTGCGAGATGCCACTTTCCACTGCACCAAATATTAAGATTTCATCTGCTGCATTCGAGATCGAATAATTCCTTTCATATCTCTTCGTGAAATGTAATTAGTGAAATTTTGGCTTTGTACACGCAGGGGCAGGGGTAGTATGTTCTTAGGTCCTTACTAAGAACTGTTTCTTGAAAGTTAGTAAGTACGCTTGCGCGCACAGTTGACGTCTGTCATCAAGCATCATCTAGATCAGGGTGTTTTTAGTATTTCTATGACGCTGTCTCGCGAGTCTAACAGACCTGTTAATTCATACTCTCCTTCTTTGTTTGCGTTCAAAATCAAGCGTTAGTCCTATTTGGTATGGGTCCTGGATATTTGACCAATATTTAATCAAGTATGTAGTGAAAAGTAATACAGCAGCTTTCTAGTAAATTATAGTGCGCAATAGAAGTATAAGTTGATGTCCCGGAGAATTTAGGTTTGTAGGAAAGCGCCTTTCCTTGTAGCAGTATTCTTTGGGTAATATAATAATATCGATTTTGGGCACTGGATGAGGAGCATATGTTATGATAAATGATGGAAAATGAACCGGATGAATGGTAACAGTATTTTCTTTTTGTTTCAGGTAAGCCATATCGACGACAAATCTGACATCCTAGCTGATATGTGGTTGGTGAGTGGATTTCTTTTTAACTAAATCGGTAAGTGAGGGCCAGAGATACATAGGAAACTGCTACAGGGCGCACCATAATAATTTGTATCGATTTATTCAAGATTTTGCACAGAAGATTACGTTTTTATCTACATCTGATCTCCGAAGCACTACAATAGTAACTAAACCATTAAACGACATGATAAGTGAAAAAATATGTGTTCCCGAAAAAATAAATATATACATGACAATTTATGGACACGGATGTAACAAAACGGTATATAGTAACATTAAAAAGGTGCTTAGGATACAGAATAATTCATTGTCATAAGGTTTAAGCCTATTTATAAGGGAGACGACGGAAATTGGTACGATGCCACGTGACAGTATTGGGAGAGTTTCGACGGTGAGTGATCACAGAGTTATAATAACGGCCATTTGTGTTGAAACGTGTCCGTTTTGGGTCGGGAATAAAATTTAATCAGTTGAATTAGCGCATTCAGAATACTAAGAAGTGTAACGAACCGTGTATTTTTTATGGCATCGTGAGCATATCACGATGAATTCCAGTGACGTGTGGTTACTGCACTATGCATGTAGAATAATAGGAAACGAATATTTATCTAATTTATCTAAACGCTGTTTTAATAGTGTCTAGAAAGTACAAATGAGGTATACGTCAGCTGAGCAGGGTCAGATTCGGCTTAGGATGGCCGGACGAAAACTTCTGTAAGTGTCGATCAAAAACGTTTCCGTTCGAAGGCCGTACAGTCCAGAATCGGTATGCCAATCAAGCAAAATAGCCGTGAGCACAGAGGTAATCATCCGACCGACGCACCAGGTTGTGAAGATATCGAGTCCTGGTGCGTGAAGAAGCCCGGAACTGCCTGCTGCATACCCTCGGACAGGAATACCTAAGGGGACGAATGCGTGATAAGCGCATGAGGAAATATCACGATTATAGGGGGGGGGGGGGGGGGGGAGGTTCTCGAGTGTCTCTCACTTGGGGAACCATTCCCCAGAATACACTCCTGGAAATGGAAAAAAGAACACATTGACACCGGTGTGTCAGACCCACCATACTTGCTCCGGACACTGCGAGAGGGCTGTACAAGCAATGATCACACGCACGGCACAGCGGACACACCAGGAACCGCGGTGTTGGCCGTCGAATGGCGCTAGCTGCGCAGCATTTGTGCACCGCCGCCGTCAGTGTCAGCCAGTTTGCCGTGGCATACGGAGCTCCATCGCAGTCTTTAACACTGGTAGCATGCCGCGACAGCGTGGACGTGAACCGTATGTGCAGTTGACGGACTTTGAGCGAGGGCGTATAGTGGGCTTGCGGGAGGCCGGGTGGACGTACCGCCGAATTGCTCAACACGTGGGGCGTGAGGTCTCCACAGTACATCGATGTTGTCGCCAGTGGTCGGCGGAAGGTGCACGTGCCCGTCAACCTGGGACCGGACCGCAGCGACGCACGGATGCACGCCAAGACCGTAGGATCCTACGCAGTGCCGTAGGGGACCGCACCGCCACTTCCCAGCAAATTAGGGACACTGTTGCTCCTGGGGTATCGGCGAGGACCATTCGCAACCGTCTGCATGAAGCTGGGCTACGGTCCCGCGGTCTGCACGTCTCACGCGGTCTGCACGTCCAGCACGAACGCTGTTCCAACTGAGGCGCCAGGTGGAAATGGCATGGCAAGCCGTTCCACAGGACTACATCCAGCATCTCTACGATCGTCTCCATGGGAGAATAGCAGCCTGCATTGCTGCGAAAGGTGGATATACACTGTACTAGTGCCGACATTGTGCATGCTCTGTTGCCTGTGTCTATGGGCCTGTGGTTCTGTCAGTGTGATCATGTGATGTATCTGACCCCCCAGAAATGTGTCAATAAAGTTTCCCCTTCCTGGGACAATGAATTCACGGTGTTCTTATTTCAATTTCGAGGAGTGTATTTTCGCATTCTGAGGAGAAAGTTGATGATTGGAATTTCGTGAAAAGATTACGTCGCAACGAAACACGCCTTTCTTTTAACGATGTCCAGCCCAACTCTTGTATCATTTCTGTGACACTCTCTCCCATATTTCGCGATAATACAAAACGTGCTGCCTTTCTTTGAACTTTTTCGATGTACTCCGCCAGTCCTGCCTGGTAAGGATCCCACACCGCGCAGCAGTATTCTAAAAGAGAACGGACAGGCCTTATGTAGGCAGTCTCCTTAGCACGTCTTTTACATTTTCTAAGCGTCCTGCCAATAAAACGCAGTCTTAGGTTAGCCTTCCCCACAACATTTTCTATGTGTTCCTTGCAATTTAAGTTGTTCGTAATTGTAATACATTGGCATTTAATTGAATTTACCTCTTTTAGATTAGACTGATTTATCGTGTAACCGAATAACGAGTGCCTTTTAGCATTCAGATATTTTTTTTATATCGTTTTGCAGTTTGTTTTGATCTTCTGATGACTTTATTACTCGATAAACGACAGCGTCGTCTGCAAACAACCGAAGACGGCTGCTCAGATTGTCTCCCAAATCGTTTATATAGATAAGGAACAGCAAAGGGCCTACAACACTACCTTGGGGAACGCCAGAAATCACTTCTGTTTTACTCGCTGACTTTCCGTCAGTTACTACGAACTGTGCCCTCTCTGACAGGAAATCACAAAAACATTCACATAATTGAGACGATATTCCATAAGCACGCAATTTCACTACGAGCAGCTTCTGTGGTACAGTGTCAAAAGCCTTCTGGAAATCCAGAAATACGGAATCGGTTTGAAATCCTTTGTCAATGGCACTCAGCACTTCATGTGAATAAAGAGCTAGTTGTGTTTCACAACAACAATGTTTTCTAAACCCATGTTGACTGTGTGTCAATAGACCGTTTTCTTCGAGGTAATTCATAATGTTCGAACACATTATATGTTCTAAAATCCTGCTGAATATCGACGTTAACGATATGGGCCTGTAAATTAGTGGATTACTCCTACTACCTTTCTTGAATATTGGTGTGTCCTGTGCAACTTTCCAGTCTTTGGGTACGGATCTTTCGTCGAGCGAACGGTTGTATACGATTGTTAAGTATGGAGCTAATACATCAGCATACTCAGAAAGGAACCCAATTGCTTTAGAGTCTGGACCAGAAGACTTACTTTTACTGATTTAAGTTGCTTCACTACTCCGAGGATATACAGCAGCAAGTTTCTCCCATATCGGCCAAGTTAGTGACAGTGGACGAACAATTGACTAGATACAAAGTATTCAATAAGGTAACGCAACGCTATGGGGAAAATGCCGAAGTTATAGGAGTTGTTGAACGTTGCCTCCACTGTACGATTCATGATGTTGAAGTAACTGTGTCGCACATTTTTAAACACGTGTTATACTATTTATTGGGAAATTTCAGCAACACATCGTTCAGTTTCTTCATGCAGTTCGGAAACAGTGTGAAAGTAACTTACCTAAGTAGGATACTAAGCGTATCTCCTCAAAACATCAGGTGTGAATAAATGAGGTACCGACGGGGCCACAACCCCGAAAAACACTGCTCCAAAACAGTCACCGTGCGGCTGCCTGGGCCGTATCGTCAATTACCTGAAACCACTTGTGTCATCTATTCCTCAACCTTGATTTTGATAATAATAACAATAATATATATTTTAATACGATGATAACATTTTGTTTACATTGAAACTTGGTACATCGCTGTAATATGACATCCAAGAAACTGTAAATCATTGTTATGCAGGATGTATAAAAAAGAATCATCCGATTTTAAAAAGTCATAACTGTTATGTTATTTGAGATGTGCGTGAACAACGCACTGTTGGTAAGGTCAAACTCGAGTTCCTGCTAGGTAGCAGCAGTATACGCCCTCTTCAATTCTAGTAAAAATAGTGTCGGGACAACAGAAAGCATTTTGTGTTCTTCGTCTTGCACTGTGCGCGTGGCGTGTGTTGCGTCTACGTTTACACAAGAAACCATAAAAAATTCAGCTACTGCAAGCTCTTCGTGAAGGTGACAAACGACAACGTGTGGAGTTCTGGGATTTCGTTGTTGGCAAGATTGAAGATGACAGTTTTCTTCACGCTTAGTGTTTAGTAACGAGTCAGCATTCCATTTCAATGGAAAGATGAACCGTCATAATGTGAGAATATGGGGTACGGAGCAACCACATGAAGTTGTACAACATGAGAGGGACTCTTCGAAATTTAATGTGTGTTGTGCAGTTTCACGGGAAAAGGTGTATGGCCCATTTTTCTCATTTTTCTTTGTCGAGAACACTGTTCCGGGAGCTACATATCTCGATATGCTTGAGAACTTTCTTTTCACGCAGTTGGAGACTGATTCGAACGACTACATTTACCAGAAGGATGGGGCACCGCCAGACTGGCATCTGGAAGTGCGGTAATTTTTAAATCAAAGGAACCATGGATCGGTCGCACTGGAGCAAACGATTCGGCATTACATTACTGGCGTCCAAGGTGACAGGACCTGACTGTAAGTGATTATTTCTTGTGGAAGTGTATAAAAGACACTGTTTATCGGCCTCCGTTACCGACAACAATGGATGAACTGAGACATCGCAAAACAGCAGCTGTGGAAGCTGTAACTTACGACATGCTCCCTGCATTGTGGGAACTATTTGAATACCGCATTAACATATGCCGTGCATCACAAGGGGGGCATATTGAACACCTATGCAAAGGTATGAAAAAAAACTTTTTGAGTTTACCGTTCGTCAAAAAACAAAATTCATTGTATATGTTTATTAGTTTCAGAAATATGGACGTGCCAAATCGGATGATTCTTTTTAATACACGTTGTATGAGCATTTGAGAAGCATTCGTCCGAAAATTCGAAAACATGCGTCGTGCACTCTCTCACAACTCCGACAACGTCATAATTTATGCGATATAAAGTGTACGTTCAACACTGGCGGCAATTCACTTAGCACTACGATTGTGAACACTTGTCTGCAGACTAAGGCTACACGAGCGTGTAAACGGTGGGGAAATGCTGCTTGTTTCCGTGGTATCTGTCTGTAATTGCGAAAGTCAGACTTTGTTGTTTGTAGGGCCTTTCTCTTTCTGTATTATCCTACTCAACGCCCTTCTTGTAATACCCCAGAATTCCTCGTCATTTTCAAGGCCCACAGTTTTCACCCTATTTTACTAATCTCCGAAATTCCGGCTGTGTGGTCAGCTCGTCTGACTGTCATGCAGCGAGCACAGGTTTGATCGCCAGCGGGGTCGGAGATTTTTTTCCTCTCGGGGTCTGGGTGTGGTGGCCGCACGGAGTAGCTGCGCGGTTTGAGGCTTCTTGTCACGGTCCGGGCGGCTCCCCCCGTCAGAGGTTCGATTCCTCCCTCGGGCATGGGTGTGTGTGTGTGTGTTGTCCATAGCGTAAGTTAGTTTAAGTTAGATTAAGTAGTGTGTAAGCTTAGGGACCGATGACCCAGTTTGGTCCCATAAGATCTTACCACAAATTTATAAAAAAAAAAATTCTGGGTGTTGTGTTGTCCTCATTATCGTTTCATCGTCACCGAAGCGCAAATCGCGCAACGTGGCGTCAACGGTAAAGATTTGCAACTCGGCGCCTGAACTTCCCCAGGTGGGGACCACCGGCTATCAGTGCCATACGATCGTCTTTACTTTTTTCTTCGAATGATGGCTGAAAAAAAGGAAGATTACGTTTAACGTTCCGTCGACATCGAGGTTATTAGGTACGGAGCACAAGCTCGGATTGTGTCAAGGATGGGGAACCATCCCGACATTTGCCTGGAGCGATTTAGGGAAACGACGAAAAACCTAAATCTAGATAGCCGGACGCGGATTTGAACCGTCGTCGTCCCGAATGCGAGTCCAGTTTACTAACCACTGCGCCACCTCGCTCGGTGAATGCCGGCTGCAGAATTTGCAGCTTGGGATGTACATACAGGATGGGGAAAAATTGTATCACGAAATTTTAACCCTGGATATCTGATGCCAGTAGGAACCAAAATTACTTGTGTTGTGTTGGTCGGCAACGCACAATTTTTAAACTACGGAAACTTGGCGCCACGCGCTCCGATTGGACGCGGGATTGCCGTGTTGCCAGATGCTCTGGACAACGCATGACCTAGAAAGCTTTGCCTGCCGGAGATCGCGATATATCCAAGGCGGCTCGCATGCTCAGTGGTAGCGCACCAGCCTTCGACGCTCAGGGCCTGGGGGCGAATTCGCCAGGGGCCCGACACTTTCATGATAAGACGTACCGGGAACAAATCCGTCAACAGCTGTTATTTCGCGTACGGAAAGTCTTTAACAAATTGTGTCGGCCCTAAAAAGTGCCTTTTTTGTAGCTAAGACATTGTTTACCTAAAGCAGGTGCTTGAACTGACGACCCTTTGACGCGATACAAGATTGGTAACGTCGAACGGTGTCTTCCCAAATTCAAAGATTCCTGGCATTGCCCTGGTGTGACTGGCGGCATGTTGAATGCGATCCACTAATTGCTCTTCGTGGATCGCGTCCGGTTGGATGAACTAGCACCTTGAAGAATCCCCATAAGAAAAAGTCCGTTATCGTGACGTTTGGTGATCGCAGGGGCCATGTCCTATAAGCAGCTCTGCCAATTACCCGGCCGTCGAAGAGTTCATTTCAATATCCGCACACAGCACGACTGTTATGTGCGGTGATCCCATCTTGCTGCAACCACTTGCGTAGCCGTATGTCCATGGGAACATCTTCCAGCATGTCTGGTAGAGTTTCTTGCAAAAAGTGGAGGTAATTTGCACCGGTAAGTAGAGGAGGTAGACGGACCGGCCCACTCAGACGGTCACTCACAATGCCTGCCCACGTGTTGAGCGAAAATCGTTCCTGGCGTGGACGTACGTGACTTAAGGATTTCCCTTTGCCCATTAATGAACATTTCGAGTGTTGTAAAGGCCATCCAGATGGAAGGTACACTCGTCGGTAAACAACACAATAGCGGGGAAGTCGGTATCTCGTGTAACATGTCCAAGAAACCACCGACAAAGCCGTAGCCTATGTGCAAAGTCCGCCACAGGATTTAGGTCTTGGACAGGGTGGAAACTAAATGGATGCTGGCCGACATCCCTCAAAACCTCCCAGACTAACCAAATGCAGCATCCCGTCGTGTTGGAGGTCTTCAAGCATCAACATAATATCCCGCTAATGAGCCTGTTTCACCAAGTTGCCTGTGAAATGCTGTAAACGTTTGGTGGGTGGCTTCTTGCTGGGTACCGTTCCTCATACCACCGTTGAACTTCATGTGCATTACTGTAGGCTAGTCCGCAAACAAAAACCATATCTCATTGTTCTTCAAGCGAATACTGTGTCGCCATCGCAGGTGACGCGTGTGTGTTCCGCAGCCAAGCTTACATGTGAATTCCTCTGACGTGAGGTGGAGACCAACAGCAAGATCTATTTGATTCGTGGGCGTATCGCGTTGGGGCAGTGATGTGGCGAGGGACGTTTGTATGTGTGAACCGACAACCATAGCGCTGACAAAAAATAAAAACACCTACAGCCGTCCTTGTGATTTTATTTTATTTTGTCGCTACCAGTTTCAACGCTTCATTGCGTCATCTTCAGGCTCTTTTTGACGCGGTACGGGTTGATATGATCTCCATGCATAACCCATCAGAACCACAACGCTGCGCGTCAACCGACGAACGGCAACAGGGCAACCCCATGGCCAATCGGAGCGCGTGACGCTGAGTTTCTATAGTCGAAAAATGGTGCGTTGCGACCTACACAGCAGTAATTTTGGTTCCTACTGGCATCAGCTAACCAGGGTTCAAATTTTGAGTGCCGGATCCACACCTGAGTGATCTTACTTAAATGGAGTGCTAGAAAGTGTAACTTGAACAAAAACAGCTAAAATTGTCTTCAAGTGTCACGTAGTAGTTCACGTGGGATTCAGTAAGTATTAAACTGGAAGCACTGACATAATGAAAGCAGTCTTCCCTCCCTCGTGTGAAGCAGAAACGGCGGCACAACACGTTTCCGTGCTCAGCCGCGCGAAGGTGCCTAGGCGTTGTTCAGAGCGCCTCGGCATGTAGCCAGCTCACACACACTCCCTTCCCCGCCTATCCGGACACATAAAAAGCACGCCTCAGCGCTACTGCTGCGCGTCTATCTCTGCTGGCGGCTGTCAAGGCGCTTCGCTTCCACGCAAGAAGAAAACAAACAGAAATTGTACTCCCATATTCGTCAGCGACACGTAGGCACTGGACCATCCTTTTAAACTCCGAATGATTCGCCACGTGTGTATCGCAGCTCGCGAGGATACTGAGGAGTAGAGGAAACTCATGTGAAGGTTGGTTTCACGTAAGACCGTTCAAACAACAAAGTTATCGACGCCTGCCCTGAATTTATATGAGACAATTGTCCAGTAGAATGGGAGGCGGAAAAGCGTGATCCTGCCTGCCTATAGATATAACGAAAGCTGTTGGATATCGTACGTTGCTGAGTAACGAATGTATTGCGTGGCTGGAAGTACCATTTCGTTATTGCCTGAAACATTTCGTTACTCACACGTTTAATTTCCTACACGCTTTCTCTGCCCGCCTCGGAGCAAGTCGCCAACTTTTGCATTCCACCAGTTGTGCTACCCTACCCTGGGCGAGACTCTTCATCTCCAAATAACTACTGCAACCTACATCCTTCCGAGTCTGCATACTGTATTCATCTCTTGGTCTCCCTCTACGGTTTTTACCTCCCACACTTCCCTCCAGTACTAAACTGGTAATCCCTTGATGTCTTAAAATATTTCCTATCAACTGAAACTTTCTTGTGGTCAAACTGTGACACAAATTTCTGGCATCCTCAATTCTATTCAGTACTTCCTCATTAGTTACATGATCGACCCATCTAATGTTCAACATTCTTCTGTAGCACCACGTTTCAAAAGCTTCTACTCTCTTTTTATCTAAACTGTTTATGTCCATGTTTCACTTTCATACATGGCTACGCTCAAGACAAATACTTTCTGAAAAGACTTCCTAACACTTAAATCTATATTCGATGTCAACAAGTTTCTCTTCTAAAGAAATGCTTTTCTTGCCATTGCAAGTCTACATTTTATATCCTCTCTACTTTGGCCATCATCAGTTATTTTGCTAGCAAATAGTAAAACTCATCTACTATTCTAAGTACCTCGTTTCCTGATCTAATTCCCTCAGCATCACCTGGTATAATTCGACTACATTCCATTATCCTTGTTTTATTTGTGCTGATGTTTATATGATATCCTCCTTTCAAAACAATCTCCGTTCCGTTCAACTGCTCTTTCAAGTCCTTTGCTGACTCTGACAGAATTACAGTATTTTCGGTTAACCTCAAAGTTTTTATTTCTTTTCCCTGATCTTTAATTCATACTCCAAATTTGTCTTTGGTTTCTTTTATTGCTTGTTCAGTGTACAGATTGAACAGGACAGGGGATAGGCTACAACCCTGTCTGGGTCACTTTTCAACCACTGCCTCCCTTTCATAATCCTCGACTCTTAAAACAGTCGTCCGGTTTCTGTACCAATTGCAAATAGCCTTTTACTCTCTGTATTTTACCCCTCCTACCTTCAGGATTTCAAAGAGAAGATTCCAGTCAACATTGTCAAAATCTTTCTCTAAGTCTACGAATGCTATAGACGTTTGCTTACCTAAGATATGTCGGAGGATCAGTACTGCCTCGCGTTTTCCTACATTTCTCCGGAATCCAAACTGATCTTCCCTGAGGTCGGCTTCTACCAGTTTTTCCATTCTTAAATGGCGAATATAACATTGATAACTGAAGTTGTGATTTTTGCACATTTATTGGCATCACAACACAGTGTTAATCAGCTTGTGTTCAGTAATTTCTACAGTACATGTATCACATGTCAGCACTTCACGTAACTACGACTGTTTTGACAGAGTGGCCACAAATTAAGAACGCACTTTCACAATAATGCTCTGAATTGCACATAACATGAGGATTGCTTTGATTACAGAGTCGCCGCACATAACAACTGTTCAGTTTGTCTTATTGACTGAACGTAGTAAATGCATTCGATGTCTGATAGCGATACAGAGATATTTATCATTTGATAATAAGACGGTAGCTGACTTTAATACGGATTGCATATAGATGCGAACTCGCGCCTTATTCACAAGGAAGTTTACATTTCAACAACTAACTATGGTATAAATTTCACACATGACGCTGGAGAAATGGTGAATCATTGTCCTGCATTCCTACCTATAGGCGCTCGTAATATGAAAATTCACAATTGTATTTCAGTTATTTAACTGAGACCTCTACTCTAAAAAAGGCAAAAGGTATTATTTTATCGACATGATTTCTACTTCCACGGGGATTCGCATAGGCCGCATTAAATTTTCCAAATCGAATAACTAACAAATTAACAAGTGCCTCCAGCGGAAGTAAGCATTTTGGAACCAGAAAAACCCGAGCTACGAAACTATTGACTAATTTTGGAAACTATTATTATGTAAGATTCGAACCTTTTGGAACACGAACGTTTTGAATATGAATAACTTTTCACATAACAAGTTTAAGGAAAAGGTATAAATGGAGGAGAACAAGACCTTCCAGTGAACTACCTCAGTTTATAAACAAACAGCTCACTGGATATTTCACTTCCAAGCATTTGCTACGAATCTCACACTACGGATATTCCTTTAAAAAAATTCCATGGGGACCAACTACGAAATTATGTTTAGTGACAGAGAAAAAACATAGTGAATAATCAAACCTGATAGAATAGGGCATGAATAAGAAATTGTGTCCTGGCTCACATGTGCTCTTCACAAAACAAGCTGAAATGAAGGGGACAAAAATCTTCATTCAGCAGTGGTATAAGAATAAGTATAATAGTTCCACCCTGGTCTGTTACAGCGTGTCTCTTATCCCGCAGTCAGTTCGAGCTGACTCGATAGCTTTCGCTTCCCTGCAGTTTCTTATTCTCGGTTGGCCAAGTCGGCAGTGGCACGAAGTACAGAAAATTCACCACGTTTTTTTGTGCTTTTTTACTCACATGCAGTTTACGCTCGACTGAATAGGAGTGTGCGGTATTCGAAATCGTCCGGTTCCTTCGTTTAATTTTCTACTGTTTCCGTCCTGCCACTTCAAGGGCCGGCCGGGGAAGGCAGAATTTCCGTGTCTGCTTGTAGCGGCCTACGTGGTGCAGTGGTGTGGAGATTCAGTTTGAATTTATTTTCGTACAAGCAAGAGTTCAGCAATTTCAGCTGTTCTCATTAGTGACAAGATAGCTATGGTGCCTATTCATTAGTATTGAGGACAGAAAAATCTTTTCAGGAGAAAGAACACCCACACAAATGGTGCGATTAAGAGTGCGGTTATGACTACAATTTGCTGGCATAGGAAAACTTATACGTGTAATGGTTACATCAATACTGGTAGGACGGTCAGTGTGGCCGAGCGGTTCTACGCGCTTCAGTCTGGAACCGCGTCCGCTATGGTCGCAGGTTCGAATCCTGCCTCGGGCATGGATGTGTGTGATGTCCTTAGGTTGGTTAGGTTTAAGTAGTTCTAAGTTCTAGAGGACTGATGACCTCAGATGTTAAGTCCCATAGTGCTCAGAGCCACTTGAACCAGTAATGATATCCAATAAGGAAGTGACGAGTAATGAATCTCTTTTAACAGGTATCTGTCTCGACACTACCGAATGCATACGGTACAAAAAATAGTCGTCACTTTTACAGATCTAGCTGTAGGAAATAGAAGAATAAAAAACAGCAGCAAGACGGTGTATCTGTCTCGACACTACCGAATGCATACGGTACAAAAAATAGTCGTCACTTTTACAGATCTAGCTGTAGGAAATAGAAGGTCTCTACTAATGTTACTTACCGCAGGACGCAGTGCAGTGTATATTAGCATTGATGTCGCCATTCTTCGTTGTCTGTGGCGAATTTACACGGTCCTGTCACGTTAATGTGGCCACCACCTACGTTCAAACGTCAATAGAAAATAACCACTCACAGATGCTACGTATAAGCAGCAGCAACGGAGGGTATACCATGAGTGGTAAAATGACTCTATCCAAACCCGGCACCGAGGCAACTGTGATGCACCTCAGGCCATAGATGACAGGGGTGAACAACTTCTGCGGAGATGTGTACGAGTGAATAGACGCGAACGTAGAGCAACTGACTGCCCAGATAAACGAAGGGGCTACTAGCAAAGTCTCCTCAATGACCGTTCAGCGAACGTTGCTGCTTACGGGCCTCCGCAGCAGGTAGTCACGTTCATGCACCCATGCCGACTGCTGTTCATCAGCGACGAAGGCTGGAATTTGCAGGTCGGTACTGCAACTGGACGTTTCATTGAACGGCGACAGGTGGCCTTTTCAGATGAACCGCGTTTCATCAAAGAGATGGCCGTTGGCGTGTACGGTGTGAACCGTCTGAGAGCAAAAACACTGTAAAAATAGTGAGGAGAGTACACGCCGGAGGAGGGATCCTTATGCTCTGGGGAATGTCTTCGTCATTCTGCAAGGCATAGTGGATCAACACAAGTTTGAATCTGTTCTTGAGAACCACGTCCATCCGTACACGCAGTTTGTTTTTACTCGGTACAATGGTATCTACCAGCAGAACGATGCAACGTGTCCCACACCTCGCATTGTACGTGCGTGGTTCGAGGAACACCAGGATGAGTTTACCGTACCGCTCTTGCCATCAAACTCCCCAGATTTAAACCCAATCGAGAATCGGTGGGACCATCTGGATCGGGCTGTTGGCGCTGTCAAGCCTCAACCGAGAAACCTACCGCAGGTGTTCATGGCACTAAAGTCGGCATGGCTCGACATATCTATCATCCAGAACTTCACTGACTCTCTTCTTGCATGTCTCGAAGCTGTCCGCGCCGCTAGAAGGTGGTTCTTCAGGCTTTTGACTCGTTTTACGTGTATGTGACTGGACAGTTTACATACAGGCACGGTAGGTGAAATAATCACAGTACTGGCTACTTTTCAATACCAGAACGCAGAACTGGAGCAACGAAATCGGCTGTGCCCTTCTGATAGGAAACATCCGGGCATTTGCGTTAAGCGATTGTGGAAAATACACTCAGAACGGCCGGACGAAGATTTCAGTATTGCTCCTTTGGGAATAGATTACATTTTATTCTTAACCATCTCGTTCGGTTTGCTAATTAATCAAACTGCGAAGAAGATTATACAAACGTACAGGATGCATTGTTACGAAGAGTTTTAAACTAATGTTTCTCACTCAAAGAGACACATAGGTATAGTTGCAAAATTTTCAGGCGCCTAACCTGTGCTTCAGGAAACTAATACGGTTTACGAATTTTCGATGACAGATGTAATATTGTTCGGTAATACTATTCGGTGTGAAATAGTTTGTCGAACGGTTCTACGAACAGAATTATGAACAACAACGTATATAACATGCATACGTAACAAGCTAACGGTTTAAATTCCTCTCTGTAAGGAGGAATGAAAACATTGGTTAAAATGGTTCAAATAGCTCTACGCACTATGGGACTTAGCAGGTGAGGTCATCAGTCCCCTAGACTTAGAAGTACTTAAACCTAACTAACCTAAGGATATCACACACATCCGTGATGCCCAAGGCAGGATTCAAACCTGCGACCGTAGCAGCAGCGCGGTTCCAGACTGAAGCGCCTAGAACCGCTCGGCCACACCGACCGGCCTATCATTACCGATGTAACCATTACATGTATACGTCTAAAACCGCTCGGATACAGCGGCCGGCTGAAAACATGGGGAGCCGGCCCGTGTGGCCGAGCGGTTCTGGGCGCTTCAGTCTGCAACCGCGCGACCGCTACGGTCGCAGTTTCGAATCCTGCCTCGGCCATGGATGTATATGATGTTCTTAGGTTAGTTAGGTTTAAGTAGTTCTAAGTTCTAGGGCACTGATGACCTCAGATGTTAAGTACCGTAGTGCTCAGAGCCATTTGAACCATTTTTTTGAAAACATTTGGAAAGTCTAAATACAATAAGTATGATCGTTTTGTCCTTCCTCACATAGGAGATGGTATTTCTGGCTACAGTCCTTGTCCAAAAGTTCCTCCCTTACAGATTTCCAGATGGTTTAACTGCGCCAAATGTTCAAATGTGTGCGAATTCCTGAGGAACCAAACTGCGATAGTTATCGACCCCTAGACTTACACACTAATTAAACTAACTTACGCTAAGAACAACACGCACACACCCATGGCCGAGGGAATACTCGAACCTCCGGCGGAAGGGCCGCGTAGTCCCTGACAGGGCGCCTGAAACCGCGCGGCGCTAACTGCACTATGCTCCTTTTCATGCACCGCCCGAAACACTGTCCAGGTGTGCTTTGAATAATACATGAAGCTCTGATTAAGCATGCATGCGTCAGCGAGTAGCCGATGCTCAGTGTATATATCGGCAGCAAGCGAGAACAGTCCAGTCGGTACAAGATGTTGTGAAATACCGACACATACAGCATACATTTATTGTTGAAACTGCATCCGAAAATGTTTTGGCTTTACTATAATAATGCGCCACTGCTTACTAACAAACTGGAATCTTTACTCCGTGTGCGCAACTCTATGGCGCTGTTTGTAAATAATGTGCAAACAGAGAAATGTATCTGTACTATGTGCGGTAGCTTTCCATGCCTGTCATATTGGTGTAATAACATTCATGCCTAGCGTATGCTGTATGGCTGTAGATTTGGCGTCCAGGTTCTGATAAACTAAATGTGCAGCCACTTTCAGTGTTAAATGCCAGACCTCTCTCATCAGTGCCTCAAGGTGTAAAAACGCGCGACATTCCATCCGCGGCGTACTCTCTCATTACAGCAAAGTAAGTTACCCTCTGATTCTTGTAATTCGCGCTAATCCTCACGTTCACTGCCACACTCTTCCGGGATAATAAAAACGAAAGAATGTGCATCTCAAACACTCAATCACAGAATGCAAATACACATGCAGAATACTAGCTTAGAAATGAAGTGGGATAATCCTACCACAGTATTCAAATACGTCCCAAGAAGATCCATGAAAGAGGTTCACAACGATGGGATTCGTACTAATCATTAGGAATCAATCAATAGGCAACAAAAATTACGGAGACTATCAGAAGTGATGCAATTTTACTATATGGCTATGAAACGCATCAATAATCCGGCATGATTGATGACAGTTAACCGTGTGTTCTGTGCGGACATGTTACTCTGTAACGACAACATATGATCTGAAGATGGGCAGCTAGCCCGAAACCGGTAATTGATTGATAATAAACAATAACGATCGAAGACTGAAACGCCATATTTTATTTAATCCGGCATTACGCTTATTCACGAACGATATGTGGACTGAAGTACAAATCTTACAAGAGAATGATTTCCAAGACGTTTCTAGATCAGAGGCCATTTGTTTTGGTTAATTTGTAAATGTCAAACTACTTTCATATTCTGTCTATAAACTGTCATGTAAAACGTCTGGAGTAATCTGGAATCTGCTGTGGAACAATTAAAAATAGAAGTAGTGAACAGGTGACACGATACTCGAGAGAAAGAAGTCTGACGAGAACTATAAGAAGGCATAGGGTGACGAAATATGTGCTACTCACTCTGGAAATGAAGAGGCCTGAAGCGGGAAAAAAATTGAAGGGGTGATCAAAGAAGTCACAAGTAATTGAGCGTTTTACGAGCAACAGGATGGAATAAAAGGTATTATAACCAGCGTGGTGATGGATATATAAACATTTGATGTTAATAACATGAGACTTTGAGCATTATGTCCTAGGGTGGGGATGGGGGGAAATGTTCATCAGTCTTTTGACTCGTTTGATGCGGCCGCGCTTGACTTTCTCTGCTGTGCCAAGCTCCCCATCTCAGAGAACACTTGAAATCTACGTCCACATTTATTTATTGGGTGCATTACAGTCTCTGTCTCCCCTTCAACAGTTTTCACTCTCTAACATAGGGAAAATATTCCCCGTTGTCTTAACACACGCTTTATAGCCCTGACCCTCCTTCTTATCAGTGTTTTCCAATGTTTCCCTCGCCGATTGTGCGAAGAGTTCATTTCTTATCTCTTCAATCTCCTTCTATAGCCCCACATCTCAAATTCTTGGATTCTCTTATTTTACAGCTTTCCCCTACAATGAAACTTCCTGGCAGATTAAAACTGCGTGCCGGGTCGAGAATCGAACTCGGTACTTTTCCTTTCGTGGGCAAGTTCTCTACCACTGAGTTACCCAAGCACGACTCGTAACTACCCCTCACAGCTTCAATTCTGGGAGTACCTCGTCCCCTACCTTCCAAATTTCCCAGAAGCAATGGTCCCGTGTTAAAGTCTCGGCCCGTCACAGTTTTAATCTGCCAGGAAGTTATATATCAGCGCACACTCCGCTGCAGAATGAAAATCTCGTTCTGGGAACATCCCCTAGGCTGCGGGTAAGCCACGTATCCGCAAAATCCTTCCTTCCAGGAGTGCTAGTTCTGCAAGGTTCGCAGAAGAGCTTCTGTGAAGTTTGGAACTGGCAGAATTGAAGCTGTGAGGATTGGCCGCGGGTCGTGCTTGGGTAGCTCAGTCGGTACAGCACTTTCCCCCCAAAGGCAAAGGTCCAGAGTGCAGGTGACGATCCGGCACACAGTTTCAATCTGCCCGGAAGTTTCATGTCAGCACACATTCCGCTGCAGAGTGGAAATCTCATTCTGGTCTCCTGTAAAATACTGGTCTCCAGAAGTACATTGTCAGAAATTTCTTCCTCGGATGAATGCCTATGTCTGACACCAGTACACTTCTTTTGGCCAGGAATGCCCCCTTTGCCAGTCCTAATCTGCTTTTTACATCCTCCTTTATTCGGCCGATATACGTTTTTTGCTTGCAAGGTAATACAATTCCTTCAGTTCGTCTACTTTGTGGT
Organism: Schistocerca gregaria; assembly: GCF_023897955.1. Taxonomy (NCBI): domain Eukaryota; kingdom Metazoa; phylum Arthropoda; class Insecta; order Orthoptera; family Acrididae; genus Schistocerca; species Schistocerca gregaria. The sequence continues at coordinate 309,215,034 of NC_064923.1, read as the reverse complement.
CCCCAGTTAAGCTTCTCAATAATCTCATTTCTACTACACCGTTACCGCGCCTGAACAAACTGGATATGCAGTAATGGTCCTGGTGCTTTGGTACTTACATGTTTCACAACTATCGCAGCTGATCAATAAGAGTGACATGTAGCTCTTTCCTAGCACTGTGTACCGTGTGGCATGCATAGCAAGGAGCTGCGCTGGTTTGCGTCGGCTCATCGCGTAAACATCTCGAGTGCCTCTTCCGACGACGTTTCCACCTGTCCAAGGTCACGGAGCGGAGTGAATACTATTGCTACAGACTACGCTTTTATCTGACGTGGCGTTAAGTTTTCTTTACATCGATCCACGAAAATCACAACAATAAAACGTCCGCGAAGAACAAGAAACACTTAGCGTCTTGAAAGTTTCAGTAGAACTAACGATTACCACGGAGCTCCGCTGTCAAGACATACGTCCATGAAGATAATAACAGTCTGTATTTCAGCTCACGACGCGCAGAGTACTTCTAGACCTACATGTGCATTCCGCAAGCCGTCGTACGATGTGTGGCGACAGGATATAGTGTTCTAGCCTCATTTCCCCCATTCTCGTATTCCATGTGTGGTATGTGGAACAAATGACAGTTGGTATCCCGCCAGATGGGCCCGAATTTTTAGCGTCGCGATCATTACGCGATTTGCATGTTGGAGAAAGGAATAGTTTCCTGACTAATTTTGGAACTTGGAATTTTTGCGACTAATGCTCCCCATGTGCGCGTCGCCCCCCTATTAACAATGCGAGGATAATGGGTCATTGCGTTCGTGACATCTCAAAAAATAAATAAATAAATAGATTGGTAGATGTGTAGACATTTTAAGTATACAGGAAACTCAGAAACACTCTGAAAAGCTTGTAAGGAATTTGAAAGGTAGGATGTTGTGATGTCCCCTCTCCACCGTTTGCTGGTGTTGTCGACGCCGTGGGGCTGTTACTGCTACAGCTCGGTCGGTGGAGGCGAGACGCGCTGCGCGATGATGGATGCCGCCGTCGGTTAACGAGAGACAAGATCTGAAAAAGCTCTTAAGAAATCATTCCTCCCGTAATGATTAAAGTTTGATTGCGAGTCCGCACATTGTCCTTATTAATGCGAACTGCGCACTCTGATTGTCTCTTATGGTTTGAAGTTGAATTATTATGTGCCCGGTTAACACTTTAGTGCAGTAATTGATGAATCTTCCCTCATGCGCATCGTCCACATCACCAAAAGCGAGAAAAAAGTTCAATTACAGATCGTGTTGGTCGTTGTTTGTTCGTTGCTAAGTAAAATTGTTCGCTCTATATGACGCGAGATCCGCATATACTCTTCAACAATGTCTTAATTATCTTGCGTCGTAATATTATGTATGTCCAAACCTTCTTTGTCACAACTAACAGTCCGCGAATTCACTTCCAAGTTAAATAGTCACTGTTCATCAACTTTTGATGAACAAATACCAAATATTCATAGAATGATGGAGACGACACGTTGAATTCCCACTTTTGATGAACAGTTCCATTGTTCCTTTTCCCTAAATACTTGATAAACATCACGCCACACGCACACACGGTTAATTAGCACTGGCACTTCTGTTAATTTCAAGTATCGTGACAGTTACAGCAGCTTTAACCCTCGGCGTAATTGTATCTTCTTCATGTATTCGTGTCAGTGTCTCCTACTCGAGACTATACGTGTATTATAGTCTTTTAAACTTTGTCCATTCCTCTCTATAAGTTCACTTACATGAATGTTGAGTCCAATGCCGGAAGCGGTGGTCTCGCGGTTCTAGGCGCGCAGTCCGGAGCCGTGCGACTGCTACGGTCGCAGGTTCGAGTCCTGCCTCGGGCATGGATGTGTGTGATGTCCTTAGGTTAGTTAGGTTTAAGTAGTTCTAAGTTCCAGGGGACTGATGACCACGGCAGTTGAGTCCCATAGTGCTCAGAGCCATTTGAACCATTTTTTTTTTAGTCCAATATTGCCTACTTCCGTTAATGAAGTCCAAACAACTCGGTATAAACAGTCAGCATACTATCTCGGTTCAAGTCTCTAGTCTGAATATCAGTTCACAAAATCCGTGCGTCTAGGTCACGCAACAACGACTCTTGAAAGTAAAACAATATCGTCGCGCTCCGTTCGCTCAAATATGGCAAGAACTGCTCTCGTATGACTTGATAGCACGATAGCTAGCAAGCGACTTACTTTTTCCGTGAATGAGTATTGTAGACGCATTGAATTTCTTCGTTGTGTTTACAACTCTCTTCCACATAAAAGTTATCTCTGACCGACACTTCTTTGGACTTAATTTTCATGGAGTTAATTTGCAGTTATTACTTAGATGTTTGGCAAATAACCAAAGATGACCTTTCTTTCTTCATACTTTCTACCAAAACTCACTCTGTAATGCTTAATGGTGGTGTTTATCAAGACTTTCTGGTGTTATATCATCGGCAAAGTTGTCGTACCTGTCAGGATAACTTTTCCCTACTTAACATCATGATGGTCTTTCCTAACTGGGTTTTGTGGTTAATTAGGGTGTTACAATGTGTGAGAAATAATTGTGAAGAAAAAAATTCGATATGTCACGCCGTTTCCGAGTTATCAGGCCGTCGCGCGCGCAAATTCGAGCGGTCCGCCAGATACAATTAGTGGCAGTTGTTCTCATGGTTCAAATGTCTCTGAGCACTATGGGACTTAACATCTCAGATCATCAGTCCCCTAGAACTTAGAACTACTTGAACGTAACTAACCTAAGGACATCACACACATGCATGACCGAGGCAGGATTCAAACCTGCGACCGTAGCGGTCGCGCCGTAGTTGTTCTCATGGTTTAGATGGTAGCCCACCATACTGCTCAGGTGTAGATGCAAACAAGAGATGTAGATGTAGATGTAGACAATCCACCAAGCAAAGATATCACTAATTTGTCAAGAAACAAAGATCTCAACTACATTTTGTCAAGCAACATCTCCATACGATCTAAATGCTATCCCCGCACTACTCGTTACTTTCCTGCTCCCGTGTCTTGAGATAGTAAGACAACTGCAGTATGACAGCAATAACAGCGCCGTTGTTTCTTGTCGTTCCTCACTTATTCTACCGCGTGTCGAGTGCTTTTTGCAGAACGAATGATGTGAAGGTTTGCGGTGTGGTTAGTATCCACGGCTACCTTATGGGAGATACGGTAAGGATTTCTCGTTACAGGGAACATTGTAACTTTCAACATCTCTGTTGTTGCTCAGCACGAGAAACAAAACAGATCCTATCTGTTGTTGGCAGCACTATTCGGAGAAGATGCAGCTTACTACTTCCTCTTGCAGCTATTCATTCTAGAGTAGAGCGGCCATCTACCTTCTCTCCCCGCATCTAACCTCTGAAAGCAATAAAAACGTTTCACTTGCAGTTCATACGGTGTGTCGTACCATGAGCAAAAGCTCGTCCGGAAGTACAGTACATTGTTCCTGCAGACCGCGAAGAAGTCACTCGAGTTTATTTGCGTCTGGACGTGGTTGTTGGCTACACAAACAGATGGCAGCACTTACGTAAGCCAGCTTTCTGATAACTTCCAGTCTCTGCTATATTTAGGCATTATCTGCTTTTCTTATAGCATGCTGGCTGCATCCCAACTTCTATCGGTGTCGGGCATGGAAAATTATCTGACTCGTGTCCGTTTATACGAATCACAAGTTATGGGAATGAGCTGACGCGCCTGAAGTCATTCCTTTTATATCCCGCGTCAGAGTGTAAAAATGCGGGCAACGTCAGATAAAAGTCAAAGCAACTACAAATATACGTCTTGATTGATATTCCGAAACACTCACTTGTATCAATGAATTGCCTAATCGTTTGATTGTGGCTACGGTATTACGACGTGACTATGAACCACTAGTTCACACTAAACTCAGACAAAATCTTATTGTTTTTACCAACCCTAGATGACGGATTAAATGATTCTAATGGCTCTAAGCACTAAGGGACTTAACATATTAGGACATCAGTCCCCTAGACTTAGAACTACTTAAACCTAACTAACCTAAGGACATGACACACATCCATGCCTGAGGCAAGATTCGAACCTGCGACCGTAGCAGCAGCGCGGTTCCAGACGAAGCGCCTAGAACCGCTCGGTCACAAGAGCCGGCAACATTTTCGATTCTCATCTCGGAAATTGGAGTACCACAGGGATCTATTTTATCGCCTTTACTGTATACATTGTGGATGTCCTTCACCCAACTCACTGGCACGAAGGTGTAGAGTTACACACAGGTGACGTTGTATATAGGTGCCATGTAACGACAACAGAAAGCCAACAACAAACGAACACGCAGTACACAAGCAAACGAAAACCTGTTCAGTCCGTGGCTCATAAAACCCAATGTTAAAAACGTAAAATTTAATTTCTTCCAGTACAAAAACATTACAAGAAATAAAAAACAAAAACCAGAAGACGTGCAGTTAAAATTGTGGGGACAAGAAATAACACCAAAAACGAAAACAAATTATCTCGGACTGACTGTGGCTACTATAATATCATGGGAGCCTCACATAGACATCATTGTAGAAACAAGACGACTTTTGGACTTCTAAAACGTATTAATGGCCGGATGAACAGCACTTGATAAAAAAAACGTTAGTTCATACATACAAGACCATTAACCAGTGTTCGAATACGCAGCGTCCGTCTGGTTGGCTAACCAAAACAAAACAGATAATTCAGCATAGAAGGAAGAATCCTGAGAATAGCTACAAGATCTAGCGAACATACGCCAAACAACGCCACTTACCAAACAGACAACGTAAAAGCTTTAAAATACCGACTTATCGAACTTGCTAGTATAAACGAACTGAAAAAAGTACCAGTAAACTGACAACGGAAATACTGAATCATGATATGACATCTTCTATTGTTCTGTATACTTTTGACAAATTAGCTGCAAATTGTTTGTTTCTTGTTGATTACATAAATTGAAGACAAGCTTGATTCGGCATATGTAGCATTATTAAGTGCGCTTGTTCACTTTACATTTATATATCATTTATTCTAAGTCTGTGTAATAGTTCTATGAGATTTTGTCTCATGCTTACGTCTAGATGGAGTGATTTCCATAAAACATCTTGGAACGTAACTTCTGTTATGTACTGTGCTGCTAACATAGGTCACGTACTTACTTTCTACAGAAGAAGAATAGTGAAATATCGTCTCCTTTTTTGACAGTTATAAAATAATAAATAGTTCCAGTAGCAATATAATAGTACTATGAGGTTTTATCGAACATTGTACTTACGTCTAGATAGAGTGACGTTCATAAATCGTTTTGGAACGTAATTTATTTTACGTCCTATTTTGTTAACGAAGGTTAAGCATTTGCTTTCTACGGAAATTTCGTGTTTTTTTCTTTTTGAGAATTATAGAATAACAGATTCCAATGATGCTTTTTGTTAACAAGTAAATATTTTTGACAGTTTTAAAATGACAAAGCGTTCCAATGGTGCATTATGTTTACAAGTAAGTTATATCTTAACCAGTCAGAGTATTTTAGCCAGAGATATGGTGCATTATGTAGATCTGCAATATTAATGTCGCCTTTTGTTTTTGGTATTTTTTTTTTTGTTTATCGAGTTGTGTTCTTCCCTTTTCTTTTTATATAATACCAATAAAGTTTTCCAGATAATTTTTATGTCTAAGGTCCGTCTATTCATTTAGAATGTCTTTCTACTTCTTCCAAATTGTTCATGGTTTTACCTATGTAGAATTTGCAAAGCGTTTTCGATTGTGTTCGCTCTATGATTTTTATTTTTGAAGTGTAGGTTAAAATTTAATTGGTTGCTTTCACAAACTCTTGTGTGTCAATCTCTTGTGTGTTCCCTGGCAAAAAATCTCTGACTACCTCAGATGTAATTTACTTGTAAACATTAACCATCATTGGAACGATTTGTCATTTTACAGCTGTCAAAAAAAAAAAAAAAAACTAGCAACATAGTACATAGAAGAACTTACGTCCTAAGATGATTTATTCACGACACTCCACTCAGACGTAGGCATAATATAAAACCTCATAGTACTGTTACATGGACACTGAAACGATCTATCATTTTATAACTGTCAAAAAATACTACGAAATTTCACCATTATTTCTCTACAGATACAAATACGTGACCTATAGTAAGAACAGAGCAGATATAAGAAATTACGTTACAAGATGTTTTGTGGATCGATCTAGGCATACGTGTAATATAAGATAAAATCTCGAAGTACTCTTACATAAATGTATAATAAAATGATATATGAATGTAAGGTGAACAGTAACAGCTGATTGTGGCACATATGTAGAGTCAAGCATGTCTTGAACTTATATAATCAACAAGAAATAAACAATTTGCTGCAAATTTTGTCAAAAGTATAAAGAAGATGAAATATTACGATCTTCAGGATAAAATCATTATTTTCAGTTTCCCAAGATTTCAAAACAGTTACCCACCACATTTAATAGCAGTATCCACAAAGTAAACATACGTGGTATACAATCAGACAAACTTGCTAAAAGGACTGAAAAGAAAGCCAACAAAGACAATCCAGGAGAATAACAACCAAATGAAAAGTCTATAAAATAGTTCCATCTAAAAATAAATGGAGCCAAAGTAGAAAAACCAAACCTACAGCTGAAAGTGAACAGACTCACTCATTAGCCAGTTATCTCCATTCAAGAGGTGGAATGAAAGATAAAAGAGAAGCTATGCTTCAATTTAAAAACTTACTTATTTTTTCCTCTTTCTTACTGGTTTGCCATGCATAAATTAAAATTGAAGGGTACAAGAAATATGCTTTTACTTTAATAACATTCAAACTACATATTTATGTTGAGCTTGTGGATGTTACACATTTAAATACAAATACAGCCACTAGTGCGTTTCGATTTTGCTTACGTTCCCTTCATTCTTGTTACATAGCTGCATCGTAGACTATGACGAACTTACGGAATTTCTGTATTTTTAGGGTTTATGTGATACTGCAGAACAAACATTAAACAGTTCATAGAAAAACCAGTAAATCAGTAAGAAAGAAGATCATTTGAAGACGATGGAGGAATCCTCTAGAAGAAATCATGAAATACATAACAGAAGCCTCTGCGTGAAGCATTTTACTAGAGGATACCTTCTGCTCAAGGCAGTTTACTCTGTCAAGACGATTAAGTCTGGTTAGCGCAGAGCGATATTAAGTATCTGACGTTTTATTTGAGTTTAGCGAGTAGGAGGGAGAAGGGTACCTTGGCGCCAATCCAACATATCCTGCATAGCTGTGCAAAGCGCCTGGAAAATTAAATTTTCGTTGGCCACCATGTCGGCACTATATCTTCACCACAGCAGATAGAGACGCACTTATCTGACCTGAGAAAAAAATAGTGCACAATTGAAAAACATGTGAAGTTTATTCGTAACACAATTGTTTTGTCTTTATCGGTAGGAAAGGAAGGAAGATAGAATTGAACGCCCCGTTAACGACAAATCCATAGAGACGTGGCACACAATCGGACTGGGGAAGAAGAAGGAAGAAAGTCGGACTTGTCCTTTTCAAAGAAACCGTTCTAGTGTTTCCCTTAATCGATGTAGAGAAATATGGATAACCTAAATCTTGACAGTGGCACGGCGACTTCAACCAACGTCTTATATACTGCGCATGTAGTGCAGCACTTATCGTCCACTTTACACCCGAATATCGCCTAAGCGAGCTCTAAAATGTCAAATAATACAACATGCAGATGTAGATCCAACAGCTCTTGCGAACGAGAATAAATATCTGAAACGTGATGCAGTTGACATTGAGACGATAACACTCTCTTCAAATCAGTCAGACAAACGCCCTGTAGTGTATACGTTGGTCACGCGAACGTTATTTTTCATGTCAAGTTTCACGAGAGTGAGCTATTGCAGGATTGTGAGCTCGTGCGTGAACGGATGCTGTTCTTTATTCAACTTTTGTTACGGGGACAGAACACTGTTAACTCCCCTCTGTACTCATTGGCTATTATACTGTCCAGTCACAATAATGTGATCACCCAACAAAAGCCTGTAAACCAACTTTTGCAGCGCGGACCGCTGCGAGATGTGCAGGAACAGAGTCAGTGAGGTTCTGGAAGATACCAACAGGAACGTGGAGCCAAGCCAAGCAGACTCTAGGTTTCACGGTTGAGACGTGAACGCTCCGAGAGAGGTGGTCCCACAGATTCTCGACGGGGTTTAAATCGCGGGAGTTTGGTTGCTAGGGAAGTGCGAAAAACTCATTCTAGTGCTCTTCGATACACGCACATATAGTGCGAGCTGTGTGACACTTTGTATTATCCTGTTTGTAGATGCCATGGTGCCGAGGAAAAATACACTACTGGCCATTAAAATTGCTACACCAAAAAGAAATGAAGATGATAAGCGGGTATTCATTGGACAAATACATTTTACTAGAACTGACATGTGATTACATTTTCACGCAATTTGGGTACACAGATCCTGAGAAATCAGTACCCAAAATTACCACCTCTGGCCGTAATAGTGGCCTTCATAAGCCTGGGCAATGAATCAAACAGAGCTTGGACGGCGTGTACAAGTACAGCTGCCCATGCAGCTTCAACACGATACCACAGTTCATCAAGAGTAGTGACTGGCGTATTGTGACGAGCCAGTTGCTCGGCACTATTGACCAGACGTTTTCAATTGGTGAGAGATCTGGAGAATGTGCTGGCCAGGACAGCAGTCGTACATTTTCTGTATCCAGAAAGGCCCGTACAGGACCTGCAACATGCGGTCGTCCATTATCCTGCTGAAATGTAGGGTTTCGCAGGGATCAAATAAAGGGTAGAGCCACGGGTCGTAACACATCTGAAATGTAACGTCCACTATTCAAAGTGCCGTCAATGCGAACAAGAGGTGACCTAGACGTGTAACCATGGCACCCCATACCATCACGTCGGGTGATACGCCAGTATGACGATGACGAATACACGCTTCCAATGTGCATTCTTCACGATGTCGCCAAACACGGATGCGACCATCATAATGCTATAAACAGAACCTGGATTCATCCGAAAAAACAACGTTTTGCCATTCGTGCACCCAGGTTTGTCGTTGAGTACACCATCGCAAGCGCTCCTGTCTGTGATGCAGCGTCAAGCGTAACCGCAGCCGTGGTGTCCGAGTTGATAGTCCATGCTGCTGTAAACGTCGTCGAACTGTTCGTGCAGATGGTTGTTGTCTTGCAAACGTCCCCAACTGTTGACTCAGGGATCGAGACGTGGCTGCACGATCCGTTACAGCCATGCGGATAAGATGCCTGTCATCTCGACTGCTAGTGATACGAGGCCGTTGGGATGCAGCAACTGCGTTCCGTATTACCCTCCTGAACCCACCGATTCCATATTGTGCTAACAGTCATTGGATCTCGACCAACGCGAGCAGTAATGTCGCGATTCGATAAAACGCAATAGCGACAGGCTACATACTTTATCAAAGTCGGAAACGTGACGGTACGCATTTCTCCTCCTTACACGAGGCATCACAAGAACGTTTCACCAGGCAACGCCGGTCAACTGCTGTTTGAGTATGAGAAATCGGTTGGAAACTTTCCTCATGTCAGCAAGTTGTAGGTGTTGCCAGCGGCGCCAACCTTGTGTGAATGCTCTGAAAAGCTAATCATTTGCATATCACAGCATCTTCTTCCTGTCGGTTAAATTTCGCGTCTGTAGCAAGTCATGTTCGTGGTGTAGCAATTTGAATGGTCAGTAGTGTAAATTGCATGTCTGGGTGGACATTGTTCCCAATGATAGATACATGCGTGTGTTGATCCACTGTGCCTTCCAGAATGACGACATTACCCAGGGAAAACCACGAAAGCATGCCTTAGACCATAACGCTCCCTCCTCCGGCGTGGTCTCTTCTGCCAATTGTTGCAGGGTGTTTCCTTTCAGACGTTTCACACCGTACGCGCCAACGGCCATCTGTCCGAAATAGCATAGAATGTGATTCACCTGAGAAGACCAACTGTCGCCACAGTGGACGTCCAGTTGCGGTACTGGTGTACGAATTCCAGCCTTCGTCGCTGATGAACAGCAGTCAACATGGGTGCATGAACGAGGCGCCTGCCGCCGAGGCCCATACGCAGCTACGTTAGCTGAAAAGTCGTTGAGGAGGCACGCTTGGTTCATTTGGCCGGTTAGTCGCTCAACGGTTGCACTACTATTTGCACGTACACATCCCCACAGCCATCGTTCAAACCGGTCATCTATGGGCCATGGTACCTCGGTACCGGTTTTGAATAGCGCCATTTTGCCGCGCACGGTACACTTCAATCACGGCGGCATGCGAAGAGTTACCAAACGTAGCCGTTTCGAAAATGCTACCAGCCTTGACGCTGAAGCCAATGGTCATGAAGATATGAAGAAACAAGCAGCCTTGGTTGCAGTGCTAACAATTATTTTTATTACTTCCCAGTGATGCGCTTCGCCCTTATTCAGACATCTTTGTATTGGCGGATATTTGGTAGCAATGGCTACATGAGATACCACGCATAGAAATATCACAGCAGGTAAATTTCCCTTGTCAAAGCTTAACATTCCGCGTGACGTTATTACGGCATGGGGAGCAGTCTAGTGCAAATCAAACGGGAACAGACCTACAGGAAAACTTTACAACAACAACATGCCAACATGCCGGAAGTGTAGCGCATGTTGTGGCTGCGCACGTCACGCTGGATGCAAGTGGCCAGTGTTCAGTATTGTTGATGAATGACGACCGACATGTTGAGCACCTGTGGTAAAGTAACATTTTCTTTGCTAAATATCAATTGTTATGCTAATTATTGCTTTTGTATCACTTTTTTGTTTCAATACTATAACATGCCATTGCAAGCATATGGGTCAGTTTTTACCTCTCTGCTTACATTGTTCAGTGAAGTGTCGAATTTTCAAATGTTAACCGACTTTTCGGAGACACTGTATTTAATGAAAAACTTAAGTTCTCTGGAGTGCGGCGATTTACCATACACACATTGTCAAGAACATCCACTATGAATTTTGCTTCAGTTACTAGTAAACTCGATTTCTACTGTTGGTGTTCCTATATTTTACAACTATATTTTGATTTTTTTCTGAAAGGAATGGTCCCTCATACTATGACATTCCCCGTACAAGTGCCGTACTGTGCAGGAGACAACGCTCAAAACACCTGCAGTTATGTCGCCGACGTTTTAAAGAAAAGACCAACCGTGACAGGCGAGACTCGGTACAGGAACAAAACGCTAGGGGCGCTGCGCATAGAAACGTAGTTGAAGCGACTTTTAACTGGTTCACACTGGGACGACAGTGACTCAACACCTACATATATCTCTGTCACATCGCTCGACGCAAAACAGTGTGTTGGTTGTTCCGCGCAACAGTGTCGGATGATACACGGGACGAGAGTGCACTTCATCTGTCTCTGTGTTTAGCTCCTCAGCAAATCATTTATTTTTTGTGTACTACAGTTTTTACATTCCCAGTGTCCTCCGCTGTGCAATCGTTCTCATTGGATTCTAGTGAAACTATCCGATAAAAAAACTGATTTTTTCGCAGCTTACAATCTCGATCACATCTCGACAATCAACTGGTTTTGTAAGAGGATTACCGTTAATGAAGTAAAAGATCCTCGCAGTGGAAAGCAGTGGAAAGCTACTCCTTATGTTTCAGATCATGGCTGCAATAATAAAATGGGAAGGAACTGTTAACTAGAAGTCAGGGAGAAGTTGTAGTCTAATTGACATTCTATTTATTCATCTTAAACATTACAAGATAACAAAATTATTAAAGAAACATCAGACAAACATTTTTATTTAACAAACGCCGTACTAACATGGGATCTATGATGGACAAAGTGATCTGCTGGGGATCGTCACATGACACTAACCAGAACACTACTCGCTCTGACTTCATACATGTGAATCCAGGTTATGGCACCAAACTACGCCAACACCAAGCATCTGTATTCTACCATACAAAAGAAAAAAAAAGAAAAATATGGTTCGAAAGAACATGGTGCTGAGAAATATATATTATAGCCCTAAGTCGCAGCATCGAATACTTTACCCTCATGCTGGTCGAGGCAGCACACCACGATGCGTTCGGCGACTGAAGTCATGGACGGCATAAATCTTGTTATTAAATGCGCGTTCCCGAAAAATGAAAGTACACGGTCTCGCGTTTGGTTAATTCAGAACGCAGGTACTTCCATCTGAGTCTCTGAAACACCAATGGATTCCAGTGTGCAGGTGGACCCGTTTGCTGGTGTGCCAAACCAATTTGACTCCGACCCACAACTGTGCGTGTCGGAATATGTCAAATGTATAGACGGCCGACTCAAGACAAATAAGTACACGCACGCGTCACTCGTTGTGACCGTGATGATATAAGCAGTGCCTCTGACGGTTCAGAAGGTGACTGGCACAGGCTCTAAGACGCACACTAGCAAACGACACAAGTCTCTCCATTTAGGTAGAGACCTGTAGTTCTTTACTAGCGAAGCGCCAGTACAAGAGACCTGTACAAGAGTGACCCTTCCATCACTTTAATGTCCTGGTGAAAACGCTCTCCTTGCTCCTCACTAACATCTCCCATTGTCTGGGAAGTAATCAAGGTGACTGTTCAAAAAGTGAACTTTCAGGCTCATTAAACATGCCAAAGTTTTAAACTTCTTCAACATTGTAGCTATAATAGAAACACATTCTGGGTCTTTTTCACGTCCTACGAACTTTGTAACGACTTGCTTGAATGATACTCATGCTTCTTTCTCATTTAAGGTCATTGTGGATTCAAAGTTAACATCAAATATCAATTTCCTAATGTCAGGTCCGAAAAAGACGCCTTCTTTTAGTTTCGCTTCTGAAAGGTGTGGAAATTTTTGGCAGAGATACTTTAAACATGGTCCATCTTTAGGCAAAGCCTTTACAAACTGTTTCATTAGGCCTAACTTTATATGTAGAGGTGGTAGGAGTACTTCTTTTGGATCTACAAGGTTTTTGCGTTGAATGTTCTTCTCACCAGGTTTTAAAGACTCCCTCACAGGGCAGTTCTTTCTGCACCAGTGTTGATCCCTAGCCCTACTGTCCGATTCACACAAGAAACGTGGAAATTTGGTAAAGCCACCTTGCTGACCAAGGAGCATGCGTGTTACTTTTAGACCGCCACATATCATCCAACCATGAGCAGAATAGCCTATTTTATTTTGCACTAGTTTGGTTTTCATAGCTTTCTTTCATATGTGCAGAATGTCCAACAGATATAGATGCATATATGTTACCATTGTGTAATAAGCCTTCAAACTAGTTTTGGAAGAATCAATAAACAGTCTCCAGTCTTCCTTTTTGTGTTCGATACGAAAATCATTAATCAAACTGGGAATGTCTGAGCAGTACACTAAATTACCTACTTGTTGAAAAAACTTGGAAAATTGCTGCTCTCTCTTTCTGTACATGTATGTGCTGGTTCCAACTGCCAATAAATTCTTTTCTGTTAATCTAGAGCCAAGTAATTCAGCTTTTTCTTTCGTTAAGCCCAGATCCCTAATCAAATTGTTAAGCTCAGTCTGAGGAAACATTTTGGGCTCTAGACTTTTTGTATTACAGTGGAATCACTGGGTCTTCTAAATCAGACTGTACATCAGAAAATACTTCTGTTGGAATAGAATTTAAATCATCTGGTGGTTGTTCAGGAACCAGCAAATCTACACCATGCCCTACTGGTCGAGTGGCGGATCGAACGTTAGGGTAGCTTATTACCTTCTTATTTTTCGAATTACGACCAGTAATATCAACACTGCAAAAGTAGGAATCATTGGAATGATTTCTTGGCTCCCTCCATATCATAGGAGCAGCAAATCTAAAGGCTTTTTTCTCGTTTTTGGACCATTTTATCAGATATTCAACACACACATAACATACCTTATGTGGCGCCCAAGATTTAGCTTGATCGCCAATTTTAGATCCAAAGTATGATAGATAAACCTTTCTCACAAAGTCTGTACTATTTCTTTGGTGTTTTTAGTCACAAATTCACCACAAATACAACAAAAACTGTTAGCAGAGTTTTTACAACCACGATTATACATTGTATTGAGCACGTGTAGATGAAACGGGAAACTGAGGTTAGGTCGACAGGAAACAAAACATCATCTGTTAACAGAAAAAAGAATCGACCTTTTCTTGCCAGAAAATGTTTTCAGCAGTGCTACCAAGTCATTTACATTCATTACATCTCGTTTTTAAATTACTTTAACTATATAAAAACTGTTAAATTCTTTAAAAAATCAGTTAATTTAATAAATTTAAGTGGAAAATGTGAAGAAATGGTGGGTGATACAGTTTTTTTTAAGTACCATATTTGGATTTCCCACCCAAAAAAAACATAAGACTAAGGTACTTTCAGAAAAAAGTTTTACCATCGTTGGCCTGTGTTATAAAAGGAGAAAGAGCACATATCTGTCTCATGACTTTTCCAATGTTTGCTTATTGTTACAGGTGAAAATTCCTAACCACAGCCATTTCGTTCTTATAGAAGCTGTGTATCACCCGTCTTTGTATTTTCGACGTGATTTCTTTTGCACTCTAAACATCTCTTGCCTTTCCCAGGCCTACAAAGACAATGTAAGTTTGTTTATTTTGCTTTGTACGTTGGTAAAATGTCCTCTATACCGTCACTTTACCGTTTCGTTGAGTGGGAGCGTTGCTGTGTTACCGTTAAAGTGACGACTCGGAGCCCGGAGCGTCAAGATGCTGACATACAGGAAATGCGCAGAAGTCGGGGACGACGGTTGGCACACACACACACACCAGGCAGTGAGAGACCAGACCAGGCCTCCTGCGGACAGACTTCCTAATTTGAGGCGCGCAGCGCGGTCGTCTCCTTATTGGTGGCTTCCTGGCTGCGGGGATCTGCGCAGCTCCGGTCACGTTGTCCCCTGGCCTCCTCCGGCGTAATCCAGCAACTGGGCCGGAGGGAACTTTCCACCGGGAGCGCACTCTCACCTAGAAGACGAACAGACGACAGCGTCGACAATCTACTACAGGGTACTCACACACTCCTCCAAGCGATGTGCGTGTTTGTGTGTTTGTGTGTGTGTGTGTGTGTGTGTGTGTGTGTGTCTACGCGCGCACCTGGACGGAAAAAAAAAAAAAAAAAGCTCTGAGCACCATGGGACTACAGAACTAGTTAAACCTAACTAACCTAAGGACATCACACACATCCATCCCCGAGGCAGGATTCGAACTTGCGACCGTAACTACGCGCGGTTCCAGACTTTACCGCCTAGAACCTCTCGGCCACTTCGCCCGGCTTTTGAAACACAGTTTGAAGCTCCTTAACTCTTGTTGTCCTGCCTCCTCAGTTGGGCATAACAGCATGTTGGTAATTGTCACGTTAGGTCCGCCTACGTCCAACTGAATAAAATCAATTTTATCATCGTCATTAACAAGGTTTGTAGCTCCTACTTTCTGTGAGTACTAGATCTGCTAGTTTTGAAGATTTGTCCGCAGCTTGTGGTCGTGCGGTAGCGTTCTCGCTTCCCGCGCCCGGGTTCGATTCCCGGCGGGGTCAGGGATTTTCTCTGCCTTGTGATGACTGCATGTTGTGTGATGTCCTTTGGTTAGTTAGGTTTAAGTAGTTCTAAGTTCTAGGAGACTGATGACTATAGCTGTTAAGTCCCAAAGTGCTCACAGCCATTTGAACCATTTGTTTTGAAGTTGTGCTTCTGCTTCCAGCCTTTCGTGTATCTCTAGCATAAGCCTGAATATGAAAAGCACACCTAATAATGTGCGATTTCTATTAGTTACAAAGTACTCGCGTCTGAACGTTTCAGAACATACTGCCTCGACGAAACTTATAAACAAGATGCCCCAGTGACGAGTCAAGGAATCTTGTCCTTTTATTGTTAGTTAAAGTTGTTAACTATTCATTGCCAGTTATTAATAAGTGAATTAAAATTGTTTCCTATTCACTTGAGTTATTAATTGTTTCTTGCAAGAATTTTGAGTGCATCCACCAAACCCGTCCGGATAGGCAAATGCGTTAAAGCCCCTGAGGAAGCTCGCCGGCCCCGGATCCAATAAGCCCGACGAATTAACGACAATATCGAGGTGGTTTTTAGGCGGTTTTACCACATCCCACTACGTAAATGCTGCGTCCCGCCTCAGATACAAGTTACATCTACATCTACGTGATTACTCTGCTATTCACAATAAAGTTCCTGGCAGAGGGTTCAATGAACCACCTTCATGCTGTCTCTCTACCGTTCCACTCTCGAAATGAAAATTTTTCCCTGCGAGCCCTGATCTCTCTTATTTTATGGTGATGATCATTTCTTCCTATGTACGTAAGTGCCAACAGAATGTTTTCGCAATCGGAAGGGAAAACTGGTGATTGTAATTTCATGAGAGGAGCCCTTTACGCAAACGTTGTCACACTTAGAGCATTAGATGACGCTGGGCACAGACACATGGGAACACAATTTCTGTCCCGGACTGAAATGGAGGCATCCGGCTAAAATACTGTTTTTTCTTTAAAAAAAAAACCGCTAGCTCTGTGGAAACACTGGAAAATGCTAAAAAGAATCTCAAAAAAGAAAGAAGACCGCTTTTGGCTTCGAGACTGAAGTTTAGCATTTCGGTTGCGTCCTTCAGAAAGGAATTATGCTGGTATTCTCCTTAATTAACCGAAAATGTCAATTTTCAATTTATTTTAATTTATTAGTACAGCTCATAGACAATGAGATGGCCTGAAAAAATTTATAAGTGTAACGTGCCCTTCCGGCTAAGCCCATGTTTTGAAGCAACACTTCAATACTAGCTCGGTGAACATCGATTCCGTGGACTACTTGCAAGCAAAGTTCCACAGGACACGTCTAGAAGCCTGTGATATATACTCTTTGGTTTTAGAGAACATCTGTGACTCTGTTCCGTATCGAAGAATCAATAAAGAACCAGCTGCTTGTTTTTCCACGTTTCATCTGCTACATGATGCAGTTCTTATATTTAATGATTGGAACGTGGAGAAAATGAAGGTATTAGAGAGAATGAGTTTTAAGATAACAAATGTCACTCAAGACATCTTGATAAAAGTACATTTACAGCACCTCTCTTCAGTTGGAAAGTCAGTTGAAGACCTGGCAGAGGAAAGAAGGCAGAAAACAAGAAACGGGAAGAGAAACCTTGAAGGGAAAGAGGCCTCTTAGTACAACTTTGGGGCTTTTAAAGAGGTGAAGTAAGGAAATACGTTAGGTTGAACTTCAAATTACATTTCCTGGAAATTATGTTTTTTAAAGTTTACATACTTTTTCTCAGAATCTATGAAGGCTAGAATCATGAAATTTTGTACACTTATTTTTATAAACCCAATAAATGAAACTGTAGTTACAAAATTACAATTAAAAATTTATTAAAATTCTCCTATTCGATATATTCAAAGAAACATGACGATGACAATATGGCTGCAGTATATTAGGACATGTTTTTATAAAACAGATCTGAAGGTCATTTTAGACCGAAACCAGTAGTCTGGTGACAAAAAATTTGTGAACTTAGACTTGAAGTAAAGGAATTTTACTCTTGAGAGAAGCTTACTATATGCAAATTAAACAGAGCAAATTTTGTATAAAACTCTTGAACAGTTCAAATTGTTCAAAATGGCTCTGAGCGCTATGGGACTTAAAAATCTGAGGTCATCAGTCCTCTAGAACTTAGAACTACTTAAATCTAACTAACCTACGGACATCACACACATCCATGCCCGAGGCAGGATTCGAACCTGCGACCGGTACCAGACTGCGCGGTACCAGACTGAAGCGCCTAGTTCGTTCGGTTACAGAGGCCTGCTCGGAATCCCTGCTGGCTGGCATGGAGGAACTGAGAATGTAAGAACCTGCATCATATAGACGTCAGTGATAAAGAAAATGTTTTTGTGGATCACTTCTGCTACCTTGGCTGTGGACGGGCGTGACCTCTGCTTTATTCCAACATCTGGACACAGATTTGTGTTCGACGATCTACAGTATATTGTATTTAAAAGAGGGGCGAACTCAGCTGCAAATTATGTGTAGAAACTGACAGGAACCTCATCAGGCCCTGGAACCGTGTTTAATTTTAGCTCAGACTTGCATCGAAGCCAAAGTCTGCATACAGAGGTCACATGTTTCTTCTCCAGCGTTATCTTGATGCGTTAGGCATATCTCGCCTTGACTAGCGTCTCTGCTAGCAACGTCGCGCCAGCCGTATTTGCGCAGTAATTGCCGCAATTTGCCACTTAGCGGCGCTAGCGGCCACATTGCCAGGACAAATGCGCCGCGCAGAATACGACCTCGGCACAAGTTGCAGAGTCGGTCTTGTACTTATCTCACACTCTTGTCTGAACGTTGCAGTGCTGTAGAGATGTACAGAGAGCCACTCAGAAGCACTGGATGCACATTGTTGTTAAAACGAGGCGCTTAAATTGATAAAGGACCTCTGAGAAATAGTGACCGACCCGGTTCCTGCGCATGCGCTGTCACCAAATTTGAGCTGCAAGTTTGCATCAGTGTCACACATAACACAATTTTTCATACTACTTGTTTCATTTTTCCCTTTTACTTGAATATCAGTTTGACATAAGGTGATTCATGTATTAAAATATCTTCAGTGGCATTCAGGTGTTTGTCAGATGCCAAAATCGAATTTAGTTCTTCTCACATCTTGAAAGCCGCAGATCAAGACGAACAAACGTATGCAGTATTCCTTGGTATGCAATAAGATTTTACCCAGTTCCACTCCGGTGCTTATTAGCGAAAATACCCTTAGGAAGTATAAAAAGAAACTTTTGAATGGATTACGAATTTGTCGGCTGGGAGGAACATTTAATCTTGGATGGAGGGTCATTATCAGAAGAAGAAGTAACTTCAGATGTGTGCCATGGGAGTGGTTTGGATCACCTTCTCTTAATATTGTCTATTAATAACCTTGCAGATAATATTAATAGCAACCTCAGACTTTTTGCATATGGTGCCATTATTGACAATGAACAACTTAAAAACCAGCATAAATACCAAGTTAGATCTTGATAAAATTCCAGTGCGGTGAAGAGATTGGCAACTTGCTTTAAATTTTCAGAAATCAACGAGACACAAAGCCGCATACAGATATAAGGGTGAAACATTTGTAGGCATATGAAATGATAATATGGGCTGCCTGGTAGGTAGCCCGAAGCAGACTTCGGCTCGTGGTGCAGAATTTCTCTCTTGTAGCTTCTACCACTGGAGTTTGTTTGTTGAGCATCTCCGTTACGCTCTCGCGCCGGCTGTAGGATCCCGTGACGAAACAGGGTCGTTGTTTGTTGGATCTTCTCCATCTCTTCTGCTAAATCAATCCGGTGAGGCTCCTATAATACTCAAGAACCGGTCGAGCGAGCTTTTTGTAAGCCACTTATTTCGTGGATGTATTGACTTAAAAGCTGACCGCTGGAGGTCTTCACTGAACGAACCTGCGGGACAGTTTGACCGCTAGAGGTCTTCACTGAACGAACCTGCGGGACAGTTCTAAGAACAACATCATACACTGTAAGGCAAATACTGTATATTATTTTTACCCAAATGCAAGTGTTGTAATATTTATGAAAGTATTTTAATTTCCATCAGTTGATACCAGATTTTAATTGAAGTAAATGCGCCGATATAGTCCCCAGAGATGGAAAGTTTTAAAAGAAAATATGAAGGGCTTATTTCAATAGTGGTGCAATGCCATTTTTGTTCATTCTGAGATACAGAGTCCTAAGGCTAAATGAGCGCTGAAAAATCTGGAGTTGAGATACCAGAAATATTCAAGCATATATACGTGAATATTTCTGGTATCTCAACTGCAGATTTTTCAGCGCTCATTTAGACTTAGGACTCTGTATCTCAGAATGAACAAAAATGGACTTTTGCCATTATTGAAATAAGCCCTTCCTATAAGATCGGGCTATCGGAAACGAGATGGTTTGCACGGATAAATGCCGTGCGTCCGTATGCTAGCAATTGCCAGGGTTACAATGGGCGACTACACTTGCTTTTAAATTTAATTTTACTGCGGAGGCACATACTGAATTAAAGGCCATTCAGAGCGATTTGAAATCCTTCACTATGTCTCGATGTCTTCAGCATGGTACTTAGTATTACCTGCAGTAAACATACGTAACGTTATGCTTCAGGCAAGGGAAGCCAAAATAGAAGTTGAAAGTGCCGATGTTTATAGTCCAGTGGAAGAATTAAATAAATTGAAGAATTTACACAGAAAGCTGTAAGGTAGCAGAAAATATTGGAATATTAACGTAACGATTCGCGCCACAAAAAAAAGGAAAAGCAAAAGAAAATCATCTGCAGCTGTAACAGCAGAAGAAGATTTAAACCTGGGCTCAGAGGACAGTTTTAAACTAAATATTTTCAGTGTTATTCTATACACAGTTCTAGGACACTTAACTGCACGGCACCCTGCCGTAGGCAATATCAAGTACACGTTCTGGTTCTTTTGAAACTAGAGGGTGTATCAAAAAGTATCATCCGATTTGGCACGACTGTATTTCTGAAACTAATAAACACACACAATGAATTTTCTTTTCATTGGTTTTCAATATATCCCCCTTAACTGTTACCACACTACAGCGAGCACCTCTTGAGTTACAGTTCTCACAGCCGCTGTTATGCAGTGTCTCAGTTCATTCATTGTTGCTGGCAAAGGAGGCAGGTAAACAGTCTTTTATAAATCCCCACAAGAAATAACCAAATACAGTCAGGTCCGGTGACCTTGGAGTCCACTAATGTAAGGCTTAATCATTTGGTCCAATGTGACCGATTGATAGTTCAGTAATCCTTTAATTTAAAAATTACCGGACTTCCAGATGCCAGTGTGGCGGACAACCATGAAAAACTCAGTCTGCTCTTTCCAACAGTACGTTGTTCACGCACATGTCTTAAATAACATAATAGTTATATATATATATATTTTTTTAATTGGAAGATTCTCTTTGATACACCCAGTCTACTAGCCTACAAGATTAAACACTATTAGAGTGCATAGAAACCGTGGCATAGAAGTTAAAAAGCAGCGTTGAAAGAATAAATTATGCAGTTAAAGATTCATGCAGGTAACTTTTGCGGAGACATGGCTTAGCTACAGCCTGGGAGATGTTTCAACAATGAAATTTTCACTCTGCAGCGGATTGTGCGCAGATTAAAACTGCGTGCCGGACCGAGACTCGAACTCGGGGCCTTTGTCTCTCGCGTGAAACAGCTCTATCGACTGAGCAAGCAGTGAAGGAAACAAAAGAAAAATTCGGAGTAGGTATTAAAATCCATGGAGAAGAAATGAAAACTTTGAGGTTCGCCGATGACATCGTAATTCTGTCAGAGACAGCAAAGGACTTGGAAGAGTAGTTGAACGGAATGGATAGTGTCTTGAAAGGAGGATATAAGATGAACATCAACAAAAGCAAAACGAGGATAATGGAATGTAGTCGAATTAAGTCGGGTGATGGTGAGGGAATTAGATTAGGAAATGAGACACTTAAAGTAGTAAAGGAGTTTTACTATTTGGGGAGCAAAATAACTGATGATGGTCGAAGTAGAGAGGATATAAAAAGTAGACTGGCAATGGCAAGGAAGGCATTTCTGAAGAAGAGAAATTTGTTAACATCGAGTATAGATTTAAATGTCAGGAAGTCATTTCTGAAAGTATTTGTATGGAGTGTAGCCATGTATGGAAGTGAAACATGGACGATAAATAGTTCGGGCAAGAAGAGAATAGAAGCTTTCGAAATGTAGTGCTAAAGAAGAATGCTCAAGATTAGATGGGTAGATCACAAACTAATGAGGAAGTATTGAATAGGATTGGGGAGAAGAGAAGTTTGTGGCGCAACTTGACGAGAAGACGGGATCGGTTGGTAGGACATGTTCTGAGGCATCAAGGGATCACCAATTTAGTATTGGAGGGCAGCGTGGAGGGTAAAAATCGTAGAGGGAGACCAAGAGATGAATACACTAAGCAGATTCAGAAGGATGTAGGTTGCAGTAGGTACTGGGAGATGAAGCAGCTTGCACGGGATTGAGTAGCATGGAGAGCTGCATCAAACCAGTCTCAGGACTGAAGACCACAACAACAACAACATTCATGAACGACTCCCTCGCCGCCCTCACAACCCCAATTCTGCCTGTATCCTGTCGTATCTTCCAAACTGCACAAAGCTCTCCGCGAACCATACAGAACTAGCACTCCTGGAAGCAAGGATATTGCGGAGACATGGCTTAGCCATGGGGCTTCCTTTCTTCTAGGTCTAGAAGGTCTGCAAGGTTCGCAGAGGAGCTTCCGTAAAGTTTGGAAGGTTGAAGACAAGATACTGGCAGAATTAGGGCTATGAGGAAGGAACGCGAGTTGTGCGTAGGCAGCTCAGTCGATAGAGCACTTGCCAGCGAAAGGCAAAAATCTCGATTTCGAGTCTCGGTCCATCACACAATTTTAATCTGCCAGGAAGTTTTAATATTACAGATACATGATCTGATCCATATGCCTTTCCAGTATGAAGCGATTGCAGTTGCTTTTCTGTTCAACGATCACCTATCTCAATATCTGCCATTTTGGCGTTGGTCCGATGATTGAAAGGACGGCTGCTGTATGATCCGCAATTAAGCAATTTATAATTATGACCAAATTCATTATATCGCCCTTCTGTTATCTTTCGCTTTCGGTGAGAGCATTGTCACTGTACGACTGAACAGATGATTTGGATTCAATTATTGAATTTACGTAAAACCAAAACATGTGAGAGTTTTTCATCAGATCATTGGAAAAAATTTACTCTCTAATTCACCGAGCACTTCTCTCATTTCCCTCCTCACGCTCATTTTCGCTTAGCGTAGCTTTAGTTTGTCAGCTTCGACTTTATACCTTTCATTCACTTATTTACATTTTGCTCGTGATTATGCAGCATAATTTAAACGACTTTTCATGATGATTCTGCAACCACAATATCCGGTTGTATTTTCTTGAATGAATGCTTAAAAGCTGGGGGTCCTGGCAAACACAGTTCTACAGCTAAAAGTTTACTTGTACGCGTATGTAAAACAGATAACTTAGAAGGCTGCCGTGTGGCGTCGTATAATGAACGTCACATCCTCATGCGAGCCAGATAAACGCGTTCTATTATTTGTAGTGTAGCGGTAGCACACACAACCCAAGCGAGAAGGCACTGCGTTTACACAGCTGAGTCATGGCTTGATTCAAATACTGCTCCATTCGTAATTATAATTACACTAACAAGGGTACTTTACTGAGTGGCCCTCTTCAATTTTCTTTATGAAGGATCCTTCAAAAAGCACGCCGGTTTTGAATCGCATGGTAGTCGGTTGGCCACATTGTTGCGTATCATTTCGGTTTCCATAAACATTCCGATTGTTGCTTCAGTCTCAATATCTCGTATTTTTTCGCAGTGTGTCTAACAATGGAGCAGTTTACTATTGCTCAGCGTGTGTTAATAGTGAAAACATTTTATCAGAACGGAGAAAGTGATGTAACAACTATGAGAAGTGTTAGAGCGTTCCTAGGGTACTGTACTAGCGTACTGAAGCACCGAAGGATCAACAGTTCTCAGACTTACTGTGTATTTCTATGAAACGGTTCAACCGTGAACATAAAACAGTTCTGAGAATCCTCGTATGACAGTCCAGGGAAATCGGTTTTTCGCTGCTCGCTAGAACTGGGCATGGGATATTCTTCTGTAAGGTGATTTCTTCTGCATAGTCTTCCACCTTCAGCCTTACAGAATTCACTTAATGCAGCAGTAGAAAGCCGATCACGAGAAAGGGCAAATTTTGCGGACTGATTTCTGAGAACACTCGCAAGAAGACGGTTTTGCGATGAACATCGTCTTCAGTGACAACGCTCACTTCCACTTCAGTAGATTTATGTATAGACAGAAATGCCGCATTTGAAGTCTGAAAATCCTTGCATAGTTCACTAGAGGGAAAGGCATGCTCAGCGACTGACGGTTTATTGTACCTTTTTTATGGTGCCACCTGTCACACTTCCCGCAAAACGATTGACTTACTCCATGAGCGGTTTTCGCGTCGCCGTGTCTCGCGTAATAGTGTCCAACAGCAGTTATCACGATCAGGTGACTTAACGATTTTTTCCTGTGGGTTATCTTAAAACATTGGTACATGTCAATAAGCCTCGAAATATCAGCGAGAGGAAAATCGACGTGCTGTTGTCAGGCAACCATGGTGAGTTTCACGTACAGAATTCTTGCACGCCAGCGCAGTCATAGATGTGATATGCCAGACATCATTTTCCATCCCGGAAATGGAAAAGTGTGATGAACATGTTTATGCATTATATTAAGGTGTTTTGAGAAAATAAATTTCATAATCTGATTTATCAAACCCCGGTAAACCTACACTTGCCGGTAGCTGAGTGTAGATTAATTCTTTTAGAATATGCTAGACGGAATCGCAACTGAAGATCTGGCAAAATGTTAAAAAATATTGTTACATAATCAAAAAATAGGGTAAAATTTAATACGACTGAAACGGAACAACAGTCTGAGACAAGCCTTACGGTGAATAGCTGATTTCCAATAATTTTATTTGTATTCTATTCAGTGTTTCTAACTGATTTTCGACCATGTCTCTACACATGTGAAACGCCCCTAGGTTCATCTTGAAAGTTCCTTACGGACGACAAAAAAAAAGTTGATCGCTTATTGGGTCGTAACATTTTCCCTTTGTTAACAATTTTGCACAAAACTGTTAGCCTCTGCGCCACCTCCGGTAGTACGTCTTGTTGTGCTTCCTGTTAAAGACTCATTTTTAGTTTTTTATATTTAAAAAAAAAATTATTGCCTCTTTCCTTTATCCAAGGCTGTCGGTCACCGGGTACTTGGGAAGCGCAGGTGTGCGGACACGGTAGCGGCGAGGAATTTCTCTCTCTTCAAATGACTAGTTTCGGGGTCTCAGGAAGTCCCCAATCTTCAGACTGTTAGATTGTGCAAATCCTAACCGCGTATTCCAAGAAATAAAAATTTGCGTCTGAAAGCTGACCTATTTTTGTGTAATGGTAAAACAAGATAGGTGCAGGGTAAGTACTGAAACCAATACCACTGCGAAGATTATCAAGATGTCTGGCAGTTCAAATAACTCATGCAGATCGTGATTCTTACTGAACACTTGAGTGACTGAAATAACGTACAGAAGTATCAGTGTATCTTTGTGGTGGCCCATTAGTCTCGTTACGTGAGGTAAATAAGAACACAACAGCTGCTGTTTGTAGACTCTTATTTTCACACAACCAGTTTAGAGTCCAATTGCATTGGTAAGGGAGTGAGACAGGGTTGTAGCCTCTCCCCAATGTTATTCAATCTGTATATTGAGCAAGCTGTGAAGGAAAAAAAAAGAAAAATGGAGAAGAAATAAAAACTTTGAGGTTCGCCGATGACATTGTAATTCTGTCAGAGACAGCAAAGGACTTGGAAGAGCAGTTGAATGGAATGGATAATATATTGAAAGGAGGATACAAGATGAACATCAACAAAAGCAAAACGGGGATAATGGAATGTAGTCGAATTAAGTCGGGTGATGCTGAGGGTATTAGATTAGGAAATGAGACACTTAAAGTAATAAATGAGTTTTGCTATTTGGGGAGCAAAATAATTGATGATGGTCGAAGTAGAGAGGATATAAAATGTAGACTGGCAATGGCAAGGAAAGCGTTTCTGAAGAAAAGAAATTTGTTAACATCGAGTATAGATTTAAGTGTCAGGAAGTCGTTTCTGAAAGTATTTGTATGGAGACAATTGAGAGCTAGAATCAAGTCATTTTCTTCATGTGTTGTCTCCTCAGCTTCACTTGCTTTGTCACTACTAAACTGGTTCGTACATTCTCAGACATTTTTTATTATAAATACAACCTGAGCAAACTGTTCCACCACTGATAAATTTTGTTGCACCTGAACGAAATCAGTCAACTGCTGTATCGACAATTCGTATGTAACGGTATGCTGCAGGTCATAATGACCAAATGGACTTGAAAGCGCCTATTTTTCAACAATGGAATTGCGCTTATTATTGATTTGTGAAGCTCAGAGATCTTTAGGAAGGTACTATAATCACTAGATTTAGAACATAAAACATAAGAGTTTTTTTGAAGAAGAACAGCATAAGTGGAATTTTGATACTCACTATAGCAGTTGAGTGTTATCACTATGTTTTTCACAAAGAAGTTCAGTTAATGTAATAAACTCTACTAGCGTGATTAACGAACTCAATTTGAGGGAAAAACAACCAAATGGCACCAAATGAAAGACTTTGATAATAGGAGATCTGTATGAAGCCATATAAAAAGTTAAACATACTTTTAGAGGTGCGAAAGATCTCATTGTTATGTACGAATGTAACTGTTAAATTTGTAAATAAAAGTTTATATACTTTAAAAGTTCGTTTCCCGGCGAAGATTGGTTGTTTGTGCTGTCCCCTCATTACATCTCATCTCCGTCGACGCGCTAATTCCCGAAGTGACGTCAAATAGAAAGATTTGCACGATGCGACCGGGCAACGCGAGAGGGGGTCCCCCGGCCAATAATGCAATAATGCCATACGATCGTTTCACCACTACATGATTACTGTGTAAGGGCTCCGCTTCAACAGCTACAATACTTATCATACTGGGCGTGTCACGTAATCTCAAAGTTAATAGGCATCACAGTAAGCATTTCTGATTTTTATTCTCTGTTTTATAGAATATTTTATATTGAGGCGCTTTCACTCACTATCTAGGAAGTCCTGCCATAGAGTAACAACCATACTAATTATAACAGTAATAATGTGTTGATGGTGTATTCCAAGCAAGCCGTACAGTTTACCAAAACAAACTAAAAGAGTTCTTTGGTTTTCTGTTGCAGGTATGTCCTAAAAATGTTCCTTACGTTGCTGGCATAATGAAGAATGTAGCAGAAATGGACGAAAAGACGTTGAGATGTGCAGTAACTCTGTTCATGTCCATTCTTGGTCATGTCTGTAAGTGCTGTTAAAGACAATACATTTAATATACACATTTTGTTATGCAATATGTTCATTAAATATTCAGTGCCTTTTGCGCATTAGTTCTGGAAACTTAGTCAAAGAGTATCTAGCTATTCGAATCTTTTCATAAAACAGAAGATTCCGTTTACTCAGTCAACAAGTTGTGTTAAAATCTAGAACTAATACAGCTTCCTCGTATCTACCAATAAGTAGCTCACAAAACAGCATGCCGTTATACACAAATCCGTCATTCCGTAATTGTGGATAGAAAATTTTCCAAAACAACAATAGAATGGCGATAGGACTTCTAGAGCTTATATTAGATTAGTACTTGTTCCATATATCATGAATATGACACTTTGTAAAGATGTGGAACGTGTAAGGTTAATAAAATGTATCTACATAAAATACTACATTACACAAAATATTACATGACACTTAATATTTTTATTTATTTTTGTGGGGATTGGGGAAATTACCCATTTAATCTAATGAATAGAAGGAGTTGCCTTTAAGAAATTCTTTTAATTTCGTTTTAAATGCTATATGGTTATCTGTCAGACTTTTGATGCTATTAGGTAAGTGACCAAAGACTTTTGTGGCAGCATAATTTACCCCATTCTGAGCCAAAATTAGATTTAACCTTGAGTAGTGAAGATCATCCTTTCTCCTAGTGTTGTAGCCATGTACACTGCCATTACTTTTGAATTCGTTCGGATTGTTAATAACAAATTTCATAAGTGAATATATATGAATATCTCTAGCTCTGTAATGGACACCCTTTTACTGAATGATGAGTTACCCCAGAATATGATGCCATACGAAAGCAGAGAATGAAAACAGGCGTGGTAAGCTAATTTACTGAGATGTATATCGCCAAAATTTGCAATGTCCCTAACAGCATAAGTAGCTTAACTCAAACGTTTCAGCAGATCTTCAGTGTGTTTTTTCCAGTTCAACCCCTCATCAATGCATACACTCAGAAATTTCGAATTTTCTACCGTAGCTACCGATTTCTGATTGAAGTCTATATTTATTAATGGTGTCATTCCATTTACTGTGCGGAACTGTATGTACTGTGTTTTGTCATAGTTTAATGAGAGCCCATTTGCAGAGAACCATCTTTTACAATTTTACCAGTTAATTCTTGTCTGTTAGGTG
Organism: Schistocerca gregaria; assembly: GCF_023897955.1. Taxonomy (NCBI): domain Eukaryota; kingdom Metazoa; phylum Arthropoda; class Insecta; order Orthoptera; family Acrididae; genus Schistocerca; species Schistocerca gregaria. The sequence goes on along the minus strand of NC_064923.1, from coordinate 309,186,790 downwards.
TGATAGCTAGACTTGTATCATCGGCAAAAAGTACCAGTTTTGCATATTCGTGAATATAGCATGGCAAGTCATTAATATATATTAAGATCAGCCGTACCAAACAACAGTAGAATGGCGACAAGACTTTTAGACCTGTACCGTAAGCCAGATAAACAAAGTGGTGTTTGTTTACCACAGATTTTTACGAACCATTCTTAACATCGCCCATGAGTATTTTTCTTATTAGGTAGGGTAGACAGTAATGAGCCCGCCAATTCACGTAAGCTGTTGTAAAACATAGAAATCAGATGCGTTTGCAAATCAAGCAATTAATAAAAATACCTCGTCATCGGTTGAGTTGTTTGTTATCTGTAACGACTAAGTGTTATAAACACATTACTCATTGTAACCATTCTCTATGAAACTATTTCTCAGTATCCATGGCGGGTAAATTCCACTGGATATGTTTCATCGACGGATTATTTTTTTCTCAAAAGTTTCATGTTAAATGTGATTAAAGACCAGGTGTTCTTTTGCCCGCGAACGTAAATGGTTTCACGATCGTAGTCTCCGGAGGAAATTTCAGGATGTGACCCTGAATAGCGCGGATGTTATCTTGATTGTATTTTGAAGACTATCAGCAGCTTGTACGCGTTCCGTTGAGCAACTTGGAACCGAAAACAGATGTTTAGCAGACTCCCACAAAAGCACACAAGCATTACTGAAATTTCCAATTACTTCCTCTATACTCTTTTTTGTCTGAAGCAATATCATCAATGACATTGAGATTTAATAACTATACCGAAAAAGATAAGCGAAGTCTCAGGAAAAGTAATATGCTTGCGACTGACTTCTGTACGTCGTATCTGAAGAGATAACTACGTATTTAAAAGTAAAAGGACATTTAAAAATTTTCGCTGCGGACAGGATTCGAACCTGTGCGGGCAAAGCCCATTGGATTTCGAGTCCAACTCCTTAACCACTCGGACACCGCAGCGCCGAAGGATATCGGTCTTACACAATGTATATAACGTCATTTTAATGTTATTCACATACCCTGATGTATTTAGTCTCATAAATCATTATGGGAACGAGAAATAATGTTAAGTATGTTTGGCGAAGGAGACGGTTCTCTCAGCGTCGCCACGTTGCGAAGCTGCCTGCGTTAGTTCAATCTCTTGCCGCTAGGTGGAACTACACGTCGTGAAATCGCGCTCATCTGGCGCGAGATTTCTTGTGGGATGAGCTGTCTGTCTTAGCTTTTGGTTTTAAGAGAAAAAATTTTTCGTGCAAATTGTTAATTAGTTTTTTTTTAGTTTCTGCCAGTAACACTGCGTATCAGATTGCAGCTTTACACCTTATGTGGTGAGAAATAATTCGATATTATTAGCATATTGCAAAATTTTTAAAAACAGTTTGACAGCATCTTATAAAATAACCATCTTTTGCTTCCCTAGACATGGTTTTCCTGTGAAAAAATTCTGTTACATGCTGATGCGTTTTTCTTATCTGTAACACTGAATAGTGTTAGTCTGTCTTCCCTGTTCCGATGTGAGAGAATTCATTCAAAAATGTCGGAAATGAGTACATTTTGTTTCTTTATACGTTAGCATTCAGTCGCGGCTATCGTCTTCCGTAAAATAATCAAGGTATACACTGCATCTATTGCGGTAGTAAGGACTATTTAGTAATGGAAAAAGAGGTCGGCACAGACATATTAAATAATTTACTTACGTGGTGAAGCACTCTATGCTCTTCAGAGAATTTACAAGCCAATTCTGTCAATAAATGTTTCTCCGGAGATCGTCATGGTCACAAAATTATGGATTCACTTTAATTACACGACGTCATCTAAATCCTGCATGTTCATTGGCCAGAAGCTGCTGTATCGCTTCGAAGTATCACGTACTTAATGAGGTTTCCTGTATCTTTCGAAGAAAAATGATTCAATAGGTTTCATTGCAGGTATGTCACTTCAAAGAACATTTCTTCACATTTACGTTAGAGAAATGATTTCGTGTATAATGCCGACGTCAAAATTTCTAGCGTTTATTAAAGATAATTGTTAACGAGAGAGGGCCTGTTGCTGCCTCCGTACTAGGTAGAGTCAATTGAATTTTCAGAATTAATCTCTATCAGATCCCATGCACGCACGTTTCCATCACATTTGCAACCACGAATCTTGATGCAGCACGTCTTACTTGGCGCGTGTGGAAGGTAAAACTGTTTGAATTTGACTTGTAACGAACGTAGAAAGATAAAATAATGGCGCTGTAACCTCTGTGTTTGAAAACAAAATTATGCTACTTTACTGCCCTTTGAAAAATCTACTGCTCTACTGCTAAAGAGCAAATTCTGTTTCTTATCGCATTTGTGTCTATTCCCTCAAAGTAATTTTTATTGTCGCGAATGTTGATGCACCAGTTGATTAACTACTTATTCCTTGAGATACTAATTACATTCTGGAAATCCCTTCTGTGAATTCCTCACACCACCTTTATCAGTTCCAAGTACTGAATCAAGTTGCTGTAAGTTTATTCCTCGTATGGATGTTGTTTGAAACCTCAATCTCTATAACATGTGCCTGGGCAACGATAAACTACCATGTGCCCGAGAGCGAGAGTATTGTAAAGAGTGTGAAAGTGAAATAAATGTTTCTTCAAGAGAAAAATTATTTTTGATGGTATAGTAAAACGACTCGTAACAGTCTAAACTGATAATAAATATCATTTACTGCCCTATAATGTTGTCAAAATAAGTCTGCAGAGCCTGTTCGTTATTCATACAAAAAAAAAATTAAGCTGTTCCCATGGTTTAAGTTATGCGAAAAATTGGGTAACAAGAGACGTGTTTGCAAAGCTATGGTGTCACAGAATTGTAGAGTGATGGCAATGGTAAGATGTGTCACTTGGTGTCACTGTCTTTGAATTGATGGAATAGTATGAGTTAAAGGTTTGGAAATGTTAAAAGTGTAATCTGTTACCGCAGTGCTTACTGCTAGCCTAAGTTCGCTGATACAGCCCGATCCATGAACGATGGCGGTTCGCGCATTTCGACAATTCCAAGCGACAGTTGCGGTACGTGCATGCACGTGCTTTCCGCTTGAAGACATCGCATATCCTGCAAATTATGTCTCTCGCTTACTTATGTACAATTTATCACTTACCACCACAATGAGCAGAGACAGCTCGCAACTAAACAACTCGCTACGATCACGTTGAATGCTCGCATTAGCTATGGCATTCACAGCAGAGCACTCACTCAGAACATTCGGAAAGCTCATTGGCTGTCGAAGCATACATTACGCAGCTGCAGTTGTGCGTAGTGTATTAATAGCACTACAGTTGATGTGCAAAGGTTTGAAACAGGCGGTTTACGCGGAAATGACTGCTGCACCCGGAGCTAGGAAAGAAGTGAAGTACACTCAAAACTACAAAAGTAGGGAAATTGTTAAAATTGAAATATTGGCTACAACGAAGTAAAATGGGCGATAATTTTGCTTATTTGTAAGATGCGTGAATGTGAAATAAAAATGTCTTCGATCAAGAAAACTATTCTTGACAGACATGTAGAAACGCAGAAGCATGTGCAAAGTGCTGGAAGACTGATAGGAGAGAAAATTTTAACATGATTTTCATTCCAGGACTCAGATGTAAGCACAACGTTAAGGAGACGGAAATAGGCTCTCTGCTGAACGCAGCGTACCTCAACGTTAGGAACTATTTACAAACATTACTGAAGTCAGTATGTGCAGAAATCGCCAAAAAATTACTCTAATAGAGCGAAGGCCACTGCTATTGTGAAACATATTTCAGGCGGTGGAAGTGAAGACAGGGTATGTAATTTGCTTTGCAAAAATAATTTTTCAGTAATTGTTTCTGAATCAAGACCTAGGACATGGAACGATAGGGAAAGCACTTTTAGATGTTATTGTAGTAACTGAGGGCAATGCTGTTACTCCTTACAATAGTTTCATTGAATGCTTTATCTTGTACAACATACCATATAAGGAAAACATATATTTCGCTGCCGACGGAACTACTGTCATGATGGGCAAACCTAACCTCCTGTCTGCCATTTTGAAAAGAGATATCCCTCATTTGTTCATAATGAAATGCATGTACAATTCTTTCAGTCTGTACTCCTCCTGTGACTGTAACTGCTAAGAGCCTCTGAAGATCTAGTACCAGATGTATCGATTTACTTCCATACTAGCGCTAAGCACATAACTGCATTACAGACGTTTCAAGATTTTGTGGGGGTCAAACAGCACAAATTGCTACATTCAAGCGAAACAAGGTAATTGTCCCTTCAGGCGGCAATTTCTCGTGTGTTAGAGCAATACGATACTCTTTTTATTTTCTTCACGTATACTGCATCACAAGATCGGTTACTTATATCTGACACCATTCTTAAAAAACTTAAATGCTCTTATAACATTCTATACTTACCGATTTCCAATCAATTGCATAAACAATTGCAAAGCGAAGAGCCTCAGATGCAAACATTAGAGACAGTATTTCTTCTTCACTGCTCGCCTTGATTGCTGTGTCAATCCGGAACACCAGCAATACTCAGTACAGAGATCCAAATGTTTTTCTTTCCTCTCAAAGAGATCTGTTTATGTGCAAAGGTGCAGATATCTGTGGAAAAAAATGAAAGTTTCGAATGAAGTATATGCCGACTCAAGGCCTATATTTCGTAATTTAGTGCTTGCTAAGTCTTCCCCACTCTACTGCTTCTGCAGAAAGAGTATTTCCTGCAGTTGGGATAATGAAAACCAAAAACAGAAATAAGTTATGTACCAAAACTTTATGTGGGTTATTGCACACACAAAGATTGGTGATGAATTTCGAGTATCTCTCATGTGAAATTAGAAATTCAATGACAAAGAGACATAACAGTGCTACGTATGCCGACAATGAGGAACAATAAACACTTTTCAATCTTCGGTGGTAAAACTTCATGACGCATATAAATAGTGAGCTATTTTTATCTACTTTCTTACATTGTTGCTATTCTAAGGATGATAAGCATTATCACGGACTTTACTATTAATACTGCTGTTTAATTACATGAAGTAAATTTTGGCTGTCAAAACATTTTCGATAAGTTAAAACTAAAACGTCGTAAAGCACATAAATGAAAATCATTCACAGTGGCGCCTATGTAAGTATAATGCCGAGTCATTACCTCATGTTGCTTTTGTGTGCACTTTTATTTTGTTCTACAAATAACAATAATCATAACAGCAATAATCACACAAACGACGTATATATATTGTTGGTGAAATCATTGTTGTTGTAATTTCCTAATTAAGTGCCCTTTTTGTATATATTTTATTAATGTGGAATGGTGGATATTAACATGAAGAATAGGCTGTCTGGTACTTTTTCGAGATTGTGTTGAAATGTCCGAACATAGGATGGACAAAGGATAGGAGACGTGACAGGGCGAACCCAGGCTGAGCACATCATTTTTTCCTTAAGAAATTACTAATTCATTTCAAGTATACCAACAATCAGAATGGTAATTAAAACCACAATCTTCTGAAAGTCTCTTCGGGTTTGCTGCCTGATCCTAAAATCAATTTGACTCGATATTTCGGCGATCCAACTGGTCGCCATCTTTAGGAAAATGCTGCTTCTGCTGATGAGTCCCACTGAGAACTGACGCCAGGTTGCAAACCGACGTCCTACATAGGCCACCGTTCAGTACACGGCGCATGCGCCGCCCATCACGGTTTCTGGCTTCCAAGACAGGGAGGTGGCGCCGCCCTTAGCGAAACACTGCTGGCAACGATATATCGCAATCAAGGCCGCACCGAAGAACGTTCAGTTTTGATGCGAGATAATACAGGATTCCACGTCTTGCTAAGAGGAAACCCATTGTCTCTGTTGATTAAATTATCATCCAACCTAATTTCAATCGTCTCTTTATAGACACTGTTCCAAACACATTAAGAGTGTGTTCCGTCCACCTTGTAAGATTAAGGCTCTGCTCGGCTCTGTGAAAGATGATTTGGGGCTTAGGAAATCCGGTGTGTACAAAATTCCGTGTCAATGCGGGAAAGCTTACATTGGCCGTTCGATTCGCACTGTGCCTGACAAGTGTGTGGAACGTCGCCGTCATACGAGGCTACAACAGCCGGAAAAATCGGCGGTAGCAGAACACCGCCTAAATGAGGGACACAGTATGAAACTGGTTGAAACTGTGGTAGTTGCCAACATTTCCCGTTTTTGGATGGCGACAGGTACAGTATGCTGCTATCCGACTGCTGTCTGGGGCGCCCCCAGACACGTCTTCCCCTTGGTGATCAGGGCTCATTTCGAAGCGAAGGTCATCACTGACTACAATTCTACTCTAGTGCATGAGATTCCAGGCCGAAGACGTGTCTGAAGATGCCCCGGACAATGGTGGGATGCCAACCTGTTACCCGCCATACGGCCCAACAACCACGCGTGGTAGTCTGTGGCACCATTTCTTTTCATAGCAGGAACCCTTTGGTTGTCATCCGCGGCATCCATTCAGCACAGCGGTACGTCGACGACATTCTACGACCTTTGTTGTTGCCTTTCATGGCTAGCCATCCTGGCATTACATTTCAGCAAGATAATGCTCCCCCGCACAGGGACAAGAGATCTTCTGCTTGTCTTCGTGCTTGCCAAAACCTACCTTAGGTAGCAAGGTCGTCAGATCTCTCGCCAACTGAGAACCTTTGGGGCATTATGGGCAGGGGCCTCCAGCAAGCTCGGGATTTTGACGATCTAACCCGCCCATTGAAAGAATTTGGCGCGATATACCTCAGGACGACATCCAACAGCTCTACCAATGAATGCCAAGAAAAATGACTGCATAAGGGCTACATGTGGACGAACGCGTTAGACTTGCTCAATTTCTGAAGCTCTTTCTCATGAACAAATCACCAATTTTTTTCTAAAATTGCAAACATATGTTTGTCTGTACATATAGATCGCATCTACTTACTTCCGTCCCATTCGGATAATTCCTTCGTATTGCGTCTTTTTTTGCCTTAGTGCGCATTTGCATGGTTATTACTGTGTGTTGTTGGAAGTCCTTTTCCAGCAGTACCTGAGCTAACTTCACTCTCGATTTTTATCTTCCTTATCCTCTTCTCTCTGCCACAGCCTGCATGATCTGGGAGGGCTTGGACGTTAGCAAGATCTGTATGACATGCAATAAAGCCACTTTCGGCGAAGGAATTATTTGTTTGGCTGATCCAGGTCAATCATTACAGCCATACTTCTCAGAAAGTTAAAAAAACAGCCACCAGCCTTGCTTTAATTAACGAATCAAGGTTAAATCGCCACTTCTCTTAAACCATAGATTTCACAACTATAGCGTCTGATTCGACTAATAATTCTAAACATTACACTGGTCTTCTCTGAATTTCCCAACTGCTTACGTGGAACGATCTCGATATCTTCCAAAATTTGACTGTCAGGATTATAGGGTGACAGAGTCAGCCACACTTCACCAAACGACTAATTTTCTTGAGAGCAAAAAGGCATATTCATATACTTAAAAATCTTGCCAAGTCTGTTTATTTACGTGACAGTTCCACCAGCTGTCTGTTATCTCTACAGCGTAGCCCTAGGCTGCTGCCCAAGCCTCTCATGCCTGGGCTAAATCACTTTATTGGCCATCGAAAATAAAAATGGCTGATAAAAACTCCGCCTCCGAGAAGAAAACGGTCATAAACGGTATATAGACAATACACGTAGGAAATGGGAAGTAGCAGCATCAGGTGGAGGAGGACCCCTCCCCCTCCACACACACACACATAAATATTAACAGTATTTAAATGCATACATTGTGTGCAGTCAGGCATGCAAACACACACACACAACTATGGACATGTGGGTCATCCAACAATTTCGCACAATATCAACTGTTTATAAATAAATAAATACACAGCGACGTACCCTGTCACTCAAAGCGTAGTGTGAGTACATGAGGCTGCCAGTCGCATCTCCAGATGAACTGTTTTTCTCATGATGTGACAGCCTACTCCCGTCACAGTGCAGTAAGTACATCATAGCCTCTCCATAGAAAGGCTATTTTGCGCCCCATATGCAGAGCTGCGCCAACACCCTCGAGCAGCACATCTTGTAATCCTGAATGACACCTGTACCTACAGTATGCGTACATTTTCGTCCTGAGACCTACAAACTCCGCAACTGGCCAACCATTCGTATCCTCGTCGATAGGCCGATAACGTTCGTGTGTTGTGGTATTATTCCAAAAGGATTTTATGATTGACCTCCACGTTCACACACGATCTGACGCGACCATGTGTATGTGCCTCCGATACCAGCTGATCTGTCTGACCTTAGAAACAATGTTATTGCAACAGTTATTCGTGACACAATGATCAAAGTTTCGGAAAACGCCTATCGGCTCGATGTCTGATCGGTGTTCTCCTCGAACCACTGTGACACGGTTCTGGCTCCGAGACACGGACAGTTACACTGGCAAAAGATGATATCAGCGTCGGGCAATACATCAAGCGTGAAAGGATGCAGATCGTTCGCAGCTGTCGGCGTGTCTTCGATTACTACCACAGGTCCCATTGCGAGCACAGGAGAATGTCTTAATAGTGTTCCCACGAGCCCGCGTCCGTGGCGCGCTGTACGTTCATCTCGATGGCGGCGTTTGTGGAGACGACCATCGACCTAGTGTAGCAAAAATGTTATTCCTTCGAATCCCGACGTTCCTGTGCCCACTGCAATCGTAATGGACGCTGTCGTTGGATCAATATGTGAACATGGAGGGGTGGACTGCTGTGGAGTTCCATGTTCAACAGTGTACGATGAACGGGTGTGCTCCGAAACACTTGTGCTTGCACCAGCATTGTGCTGTCTCGGTAGAGAGGCTACAGATCACCATGTACCAGACAAGCCTCCGAGCCACTCGTTTTCTGAAGAGTCGTCTACGTCCAACCAATTAGCGCCTAGTGGTAGTTTCAATGTCTTACCCCTTTTCCGTAGATGCTCACGACTGAAGCACGTGAACATTTGACTTTCACTGTTTTGGAGACAGTCATTCAAAGGCACTGCATAATAATAATATGCCCTTTGTCAAAGCCTCTTATCTCGATGGATTTCCCTGTTTGCACCCCATACCTTAGCTGAGGTTATCCCCCCGATCACGTCTGCTCAGCTTACGTACTTTTGTTACCGCCTCACGTGCCCGCAGGGCGACCTGGTGGCATCCAGTGTCGAGATGGGCACTGGTCATAATGTTTTGGCTCATCAGTGTATACAGGGGGTATCATAATTAATGACATAAACACGTACAGTTGAAAATACACCATATAGGAGCAAAAAAGTCTCAGTAAACATGGGCTCTGAAGCGCATACCTAAAGAATTATGAGCGCTCCTCCATCTTCGAACAAGCCTCTTCTTATCGGAAGCTCTTTGCTTTCGACATTTTGAGAGGTAGTAGTATGAACCAAGACGAGAAGAAATTTGTATTATACTTGGGTTCCAAAGTGAATTCCTTACGAACTATGAGCATTTGTTCAGTAGAAGAGATGTGTTTTGCAGTAGCGAAGATGAACAAATGCTCATACTCCTTAAGATGTGCACTCGAGAGGCCACGTTTACTCGACGTTTTCTTCTTGTTGTGGTCCATACTAGCACCTCTCGAAATATGAAAAGCAGAGAGCTCTCAGTAGAAGAGGATTATTTTGCAGCATAGAATATGAAGAAGTGCTCATAGCTATTAAGGAATACATTATAGAGCTCATTTTTACTGAGACTTTTTTCTTTTATTATCTTGTACTTGCAGCTGTGTGCGTTTATGCCATTAGTTATGACACTCCCAGAACGAAGGTAAACGATGGTGTCTTTTCGGCTAATAGGAAGTACGCATGCCCAAGGACGCTGGAGGTCACTGAAGGAGAAAAAGTCAGTGATATTTAAAAACTTTTTTTTGTACCTGATACCTTTATTGCAACTTTTTCTTGATTCCTCGTTAATCAGTGGAAGTTCCGTTAAATCAAACACTCTCAATTATTCTAGCTTTTTCTGGGTCCCTTCAACTTTGGACGGTATTTCTGCATTCGTTCGTTTGAATAAATGTTGTGATGATCGGTTTGTCGCAGCGGCTTGACACTTGCGGCACGACACTGTCAAGCGCCCGAACATCGGGATCTGAGACGGGCGGTCGCTTCCGTGTGCTGGGCTCAGCAGGACTCGGGAGTGGTCCAAATGTCGGGGGTCGGCTATTCCCGTCACGCACTGTCCCATTCCCCAAGGCGGGGGGCCTATTCCCGGCTCCTCGGGAGGGAGAGCGGCTCAGCTCCCACGGGTGCAGAACCGCCGACGGATTCCAACACGGTCATCGCAAGGGCCTGTCCTTTGTACTCGGTTGAGAGTGACTACTTTGCTTAGGAGATCTTCCCTGCAGGAGCTGCGCTGGGCGCTATGTGCAGGGCGGGCTAAAAATCGTGCATGAATTATGACAGTGAATAACGTTTATTATTTATCCTAAGGGCGGATATCTACCTGAGGTTTTCTTCTACTCGTAAGTGTAAACAATCTCCCACCCTCGGTCTCTAAATCTGTGAAAAAACAGTACAAAGAAATGATAAATAAAAAAGTTATTTACAGGTATAACCCTTTCCTGACTATTGGCCGATCCCGCACTTTACAACGAAATCCAGAGCTATAGCGTAATTACAGTTAATGCACTTAACACAGACATGAACTTGTCCTTGCCTACAGACGAGTACTTTTCCAGAGGGCACGTCGAGACACAGCAGAAACCGCAAATTAAAAAATAAAAAGGCACCTCGGATGGGCTAAATGTAATCCCGATGCCATCCAATATAGATCTTGCTGCTGAAATACACTACTGGCCATTAAAATTGCTACACCACGAAGATGAAGTGCTACAGACTCGAAATTTAATCGACAGGAAGAAGATCCTGTGATATGCAAATGATTAGCTTTACAGAGCATTCACACCTGCAACGTGCTGACATGAGGAAAGTTTCCAACCGATTTCTCATACACAAACAGCAGTTGACCGGCGTTGCCTGGTGAAACGTTGTTGTGATGCCTCGTGTAAGGAGGAGAAATGCGTAACATCACGTTTCCGACTTTGATAAAGGTCGGGTTGTAGCCTATCGCGATTGCGGTTTATAGTATCGGGATATTGCTGCTCGGGTTGGTCGAGATCCAATGACTATTAGCGGAATATGGTATTGGTGGGTTCAGGAGGTTAATACGGAACGCTGTGCTTGGTCCCAACGGCCTCGTATCACTAGCAGTCGAGATGACAGGCATCTTATCCGTATGGCTGTAATGGATCGTGCAGCAACGTCTCGATCCCTGAATCAACAGATGGGGACGTTTGCAAGACAACAACCATCTGCACGAACAGTTCGACGACGTTTGGAGCAGCATGAAATATCAGCTCGGAGACCATGGCTGCGGTTACCCTTGACATTGCATCACAGACAGGAGCGCCACCCGCGATTATGTACTCAACGACGAACCTGTGTGCACGAATGGCAAAAAGTCATTTTTTCGGATGAATCCAGGTTCTGTTTACAGCATCATGATAGTCGCGTCCGTGTTTGGCGACATCGCAGTGAACGCACAATGGAAGAGTGTATTCCCCATCGCCATACTGGCATATCATCCGGCGTGATGGTATGCGGTGTCATTGGTTACATGTCTCGGTCACCTCTTGTTCGCATTGACGGCACTTTGAGCAGTGGACTGTACATTTCAGATGTGTTACGACGCATTGCCCTTCGATCCCTGCGAAGCCCTACGTTTCAGCAGGATAATGCACGACCGCATGTTGCAGTTTCTGTACGGGCCTTTCTGGATACAGAAAACGTTCGACTGCTGCCCTGGCCAGCACATTCTCCAGATCTCTCACCAACTGAAAACGTCTGGTCAATGGTGGCCGAGCAACTGGCTCGTAACAATACGCCAGCCGAGCAACTGGCTCGTAACAATACGCCAGTCACTACTCTTCATGAACTGTGGTACCGTGTTGAAGCTCCATGGGCAGCTGTACCTATACGCGCCATCCAAGGTCTGTTTGACTCAATACCTAGGCGTATCAAGGCCGTTTTTACGGCCAGAGGTGGTTGTTCTGGGTACTGATTTCTCAGAATATATGCATCCAAATTGCGTGAAAATGTAATCACATGTCAGTTGTAGTATAATATATTTATCCGATGAATACCCGTTTATCATCTGCATTTCTTCTTGGTGTAGCAATTTTAACGGACAGTAGTGTATCTTTATTTTTAACCGTAATAGACGAGGGGCGTTTAAAAGTAATGTAACACTTGTTTCTGAAAGCTGGTTGGTGTTATTCGGGATTTCAATGCACCATGTTATTCATCGCTCTTTTGGCTACAAAACACTATTTTTAACACAATCTCCGTTCAATGCGACAGCCTTACGCTATCTTACTGGGATGTATTGGTGCCAGCATCTACCATTACTGGTTGACGCCGGAGTTAGCGTGTTGCTGCATCAGTTACCTACCCATCATCCATATATTGCTGCCCGCGCCAGCCTTGGAGGCCGATTGGTTCTAGGCGATTCAGTCTAGCACCGCGCTGCTGCTACAGTCGCAGGTCAGAATCCTGCCTCGGGCATTGATGTGTGATGTCCTTAGGTTAGTTAGGTTTAAGTAGTTCTACGTCTAGGGGACTGGTGACCTCAGATGTTAAGCCCATAGTGCTTAGAGCCATTTGAACCATTTGCTGCCCGCGGAGATCACCATTCATTGGGCCAAACAAATGCAATTCGAAAGGTGCGGGATCCGGGCTGTAGGATGAATAAGGAAGAACAATCCAATAAAGTTTTGTGAGCTTCTCTCGGGTGGGCAAACTTGTTTGAGCCATTGCATTGTCATGGAGGAGAAGTTAGTTTGGACTTTTGTGGCGACGAACACCCTCAAGTCGTTTCTTCAGTTTCCTGATGGTGACACAAAACGTCAGAGTTGTTCGTTGCCCATTGAGGGAGCAGATCAAACAGAATAACCTCTCCAGAGTCCCGGGAGACCGTCGCTATGACTTTACCGGCTTACGGCGCGGCTTTGAATTTTCTTTTTAGAGGGCGATGTGGTGTGTCGCCACTCAGTGGATTGCCGCTTTGTTTCCGGCTCGAAGTGATGAACCCATGTTTCATCGCCTGTGACACTCTTCGACAAAAATAAATTGTCGCAATCAACCTCGTTGCTCTTCATGGTCTCCTGTTAGGCGGCGAGGAACCCAGCGGTCACGCAACTTCGAGTACACCAGCAGGTGGACGAGTGTGTCGGCACTACCAACAGACGTCCAGTTACGCAGCGAGGTGCTCGAGTCCGATCCGTCGATCACCTCGAATGAGTGTGTCCGCACGTTCCAACACTGCAGCAGTCACAGCTGTAAAGGGAAATTGGACAGGTATGCATGACCTTGTTGCGATGATGTCAGGCGCCCCGCCCGGCGACTCACCTTGCTGTTGCTCGCTGCCAGGTCTCCGTAGACGTTCTGCAACGGGCTATAAAAATGTGCGATGCTCTGGTTTTCCAACAAAAGAATATCAATGTCAGGTCTAAAATTCTTTTTAAAATTCAGTCAACCAGTTGACATCACAGCAGCTGAGAAGAGTGCTCCACCTACCATCTTCGAAGGATTCCATGAGTCTGATAATGGTCATGTGATATGACCGAAACCGGTCACCTATGTTCTTGTAGCATACGTGGTGCGCTCAAGACAGAATTTCAAAGAAAATTTAAAAAAAAAAAATATTTTGAACGCTTTTCCAAAAATGTTTATTAAAACTGTCCAGTGTCAGCTCCGTTGAAAACATCATTTTGAGAGCTGATATAGCGCCAGCACCTGTAGCACCTTCATGAACCTATAGGGGCTAGAACGTGAATATTCCACGATTACCACAACAAATTCCTCATTTTTTTAAAGCGAAATACCTCCACTGGTGGAACCGACAAACAAGAGGAAGAGCTGGGTTAGGGAAGACAAAAACGGGAAGAACCTCCACTAAAGGAAGCACGTAGCCACAGACTTCAGACCAGTATCCACTCTCGTAGTGTTGAGTGTTAATGGCGAGTGCACAGTTCCATTTTATGATGTATAAATTATGCATGACAGTTTGTGACTGTTACATTTCTTAATAGCCGGCCGCCGTAGCCGTGCGGTTCTAGGCGCTTCAGTTCGGAACCGCGCAGCTGCTACGGTCGCAGGTTCGAATCCTACCTCGGGTATGGCTGTGTGTTTTTAGGTTAGTTAGGATTAAGTACTTCTAAGGCTAGGGGACTGATGACCTCAGATGTTAAGTTCCATAGAGCCATTTGAACCATAAAATACGCCTATTTACATTTTATCACTTGTAGCTAACGCAGCACCGCTGTCTGAGTCTTCTATGAAGTATTACGATTTAAAGAGCGCCCATATTGAGCGGGACAGCCTCCATCTATGTACAGTACATGGCGTATTGCGCAATTTCCATACGTTGCTAGATGTGGAATAAGCCCGCAACACCATCATGCGATCCCGTTATAGAAGGAATTATTTTCATGCGACACGCCGCAGCAAGGGTGGGTATATTAATTACGGGAACGTTAAGCCCAAAGAGCGGCGATTAATCATGCGCCCGACCGCCTGGGAAACTTGAAAGAGGGCGCAAGTTTTGAGAGCCTCCTCAAGCCTGCTGAGCACATTGCACACCGAATGGAAAAGTACGTACTACGAGAAGATCCCGAAGTGCCATTTATTAAAAACTCTGTCACTTGCTATATCCACCATTGTTCGTTCTTATCTTACTTCTCTTTTGTCATTCGCTTCGCCCTGCCCTCTTCTGATGCTATCATTTCCTTCATTTCCATTTTGTCATTGTCATTCGTGCTCCAACCACATTGGTATAATACCGTATTTGGCTCGCCGCATCATTTGACAGCAGGAGTAATATGCTTTGCGTATAATCAGATGGAAAATTAATTTCTCTTGCAGAGTGAACTGCCATAATTCCGTGCTAAGTTTGGAATTCTTCTATACATTTTTTTTAAGTTGTTTAATAATGGCCTGTTACTCTGAAAACTTGTCAACAATATATAACAACTACTGAAGATCATTCACAGCTTACGCTTTTGGTTTGTAAAGACGAAATTGGTCTAACAAGCACCTGCCGAAATATACGAAGTATATGCAACATAACTAGCAAGAAACACTAACGAGGTAAATTATTTTTTTAGTATGAAATATGTTAATACTAGCACTGATTCTAGTGCACTTGCGTGTAGCGCTTTAGGAGGGTTAGTTGTTTGTTGTAGTTCCATTGCACAGTTCTTTAGATTTACATTTCAACTAAAAGAAAATTACCAACCCAAGACTGTTACAGAAGAAACTGTTTAAAAAAAAATGAGCTTGTTACCCGGTTTTACCAACGAAATGAGGCCTTTTGGACCTACTGAGCAGATATTAATGTCGAAATAGATGATAAAAGTCAGTCTTTTGGTCACGTGCTACTTAAGCAATCTTTTAAGTATTTACTAATGTACTGGCTACGCGCCTGTCAGTCGTTGCTGTACTTTTTGGATCTGAGGATGGCTGCGAAGTCGAAAGCACTGATTAGTTTCAATAAAATAGGATGTGTCCAAGGCATCGCCTTCTTCCTGTGACAGTTATATATTATCTGGACCAGCATTCAGACGAGATCCAGATAAGAACTGTTAATATCAGGAGTTAGTGTTAGTTTACCTTCCATACTGTTCGCAATATATACACTGATAAGCCAGAACATTATGACCACCGACCTGCTATCGATATAAACCCGTCCAAGGGGTAGTTGCGTGGCGAAGAATGATTGCCAGTCAGACATAGCGCGGTACGTGTAAGCATTAGTGAATGTGCTGCACGTGGGAAAGAGGCGCGATCCATTTGAATTTAACCGAGGGCAGATTGTGACGGCCAGGAGGCTCGGCGCGAGCAATTCAGAAACTGCACGACTTTTCGGGTGTTCGAGGAGTGTTGCAGTGTGTGTCTTCAACACGCTACGAAACCAAGGTGAAACCATGTCCAGTTGTCCGGCGTCGCAGGCTGATAAACAGGACGGGTGACGAATTGGGGAGGAACTAACACCAGACTACAGAGTACAAACGTGCTTGAGCATACAGTGCACCGAACGCTCGAAACGATGGGCCTCCGCAACCGACGACCCAGTGTTAACACCACGACATCGGTAACTACGACTGAAATGGGCACGTGACCATGGGCACTTGACGTTGGCGCAGTGGCTCGGCGTTACATTGTCTGATGAATCCCGATACCTTCTTCACTGTGCCGATGAGAGGTTCAAAAATGGTTGAAATGGCTCTGAGCCTTACAAACTCTTCTCTGGATGTCAGGTATCTTTAATTGTGGCACTGTTAAAAACCAAGAGGAAACCAGGTTCGGTTGTTGAATCTGCTTCCTGGCAAACAGTGTTACTGTACGGAGATAAGTAACCATACTATTATAGTCCGATTAAAATTACTCGATAGTTATACTTGCTTCCCCCATGAACCATGGACCTTGCCGTTGGTGGGGAGGCTTGCGTGCCTCAGCGATACAGATAGCCGTACCGTAGGTGCAACCACAACGGAGGGGTATCTGTTGAGAGGCCAGACAAACGTGTGGTTCCTGAAGAGGGGCAGCAGCCTTTTCAGTAGTTGCAGGGGCAACAGTCTGGATGAGTGACTGATCTGGCCTTGTAACATTAACCAAAACGGCCTTGCTGTGCTCGTACTGCGAACGACTGAAAGCAAGGGGAAACTGCGGCCGTAATTTTTCCCGAGGACATGCAGCTTTACTGTATGATTAAATGATGATGGCGTCCTCTTGGGTAAAATATTCCGGAGGTAAAATAGTCCCCCATTCGGATCTCCGGGCGGGGACTACTCAAGAGGATGTCGTTATCAGGAGAAAGAAAACTGACGTTCTACGGATCGGAGCGTGGAATGTCAGATCCCTTAATCGGGCAGGTAGGTTAGAAAAATTTAAAAAGGGAAACGAATAGGTTAAAGTTAGATATAGTAGGAATTAGTGAAGTTCGGTGGCAGGAGAAACAAGACTTCTGGTCAGATGACTACAGGGTTATAAACACAACATCAATTAGGGGTAATGCAATAGTAGGTTTAATAATGAATAGGAAAATAGGAATGCGGGTAAGCTACTACAAGCAGCATAGTGAACGCATTATTGTGGCCAAGATAGATACGAAGCCCACACCTACTACAGTAGTACAAGTTTATATGCCAACTAGTTCTGCAGATGACGAAGAAATTGAAGAAATGTATGATGAAATAAAAGAAATTATTCAGATAGTGAAGGGAGATGAAAATTTAATAGTCATCGGTGACTGGAATTCGGTAGTAGGAAAAGCGATGGTCGAAGTAGAGAGGATATAAAATGTAGACTGGCAATGGCAAGGAAAGCGTTTCTGAAGAGAAATTTGTTAACATCGAGTATAGATTTAAGTGTCAGGAAGTCGTTTCTGAAAGTATTTGTATGGAGTGTAGCCACGTATGGAAGTGAAACATGGACGATAAATAGTTTGGACAAGAAGAGTATAGAAGCTTTCGAAATGTGGTGCTACAGAAGAATGCTTTAGATTAAATGGGTAGATCACATAACTAATGAGGAAATATTGAATAGGATTGGGGAGAAGAGAAGTTTGTGGCACAACTTGACCAGAAGAAGGGATCGGTTAGTAGGACGTGTTCTGAGGCGTCAAGGCATCACAAATTTAGTATTGGAGGGCAGCGTGGAGGGTAAAAATCGTAAAGGGAGACCAAGAGATGAATACACTAAGCAGACTCAGAAGGATGTAGGTTGCAGTAGGTACTGGGAGGTGAAGAAGCTTTCTCAGGATAGAGTAGCATGGAGAGCTGCATCAAACCAGTCTCAGGACTGAAGACCTCAACAACAACAACAACAGTTATACTTGACAAGTTGGTGTTGTTTTCCTCCAATTGGAGCGCTCAACGTCACTCCCAAACTGTTCGCCGTTGCCAAACTGCCACAACGATTAGTTCACTTCCAATGTCCGGCTTTCTTTCTTGATGTGTTTGTATCCTGAATCCTGGGTCTGTCCCTTTTATTCCGTATTTCATCACACGTCATAACCACACCAAAAACAACAAACCACAGAAACAGGAGTCATATACTGCGCTAACAAAAGCTACTGGATCCATCCGCACAAGACGCGATTTTGCATGACATTGCGTGAAGTCGAATTTTTGAAGTCTGTGAATTAATACTTGCTATTTGGGGATCCGTGTTTAAGTACAAGTGTAAGTAGGCTGTTTAGGTTTTTTTATTGGTAACGCCGCCGCCACGTAGCGCCCTGTATGAAAATCACTGGCTGTGCCGTGTGCAGTCTGTGGCTGGTTTGCATTGTTGTTTGCCATTGTAGTGTTGGGCAGCGGCAGCTGGATGCTAACAGCGCGTAGCGTTGCCCAGTTGGAGGTGAGCCGCCAGCAGTGGTGGACGTGGGGAGAGAGATGGCGGAGTTTTGAAATTTGTCATGAACTGCTATATATATTATGACTATTAAGGTAAATACATTGTTTGTTCTCTATTAAAATCTTTCATTTGCTAACTATCCCTATCAGTAGTTAGTGCCTTCCGCAGTTTGAATCTTTTATTTAGCTGGCAGTAGTGGCGCTCGCTGTATTGCAGTAGTTCGAATAACCAAGATTTTTGTGAGGTAAGTGATATGTGAAACGTATAGGTTAATGTAAGTCAGGGCCATTCTTTTGTAGGGATTATTGAAAGTCAGATTGCGTTGCGCAAAAAATATCGTGTGTCAGTGTAAGAACAGCTTTGTATAATTTTTCAAAGGGGACGTTTCACAAGTACCTTCTGTAGTGTGATGTCACAACGCAGTGGTTAGCGTACGACTATGCCATGCAGAAGGTCCACGGTTCGAATTTTGTCAAACGCCGTGATGGTTTTTTTTATTTTTCTAGCTCTAAACACGTCGATTATGAATTTTATTCACTTAATTGGTCTAAATGTATTTTCTTTTATTTCTAATATTTCGCCGCGTCATTTCATCATCGTAGAGAGTCCTTTATTTTGCTCTAATTTTTCTTTTTGCAGTTCTTTTTTCGTTCGGAATCTGCGTGCGATGTGGTAATGCCATCTAATACTGCTCATCTAGCATCCCGCGTAGCTAGGATGAGGACAGTTTCAGGCAGTCAATGAAAGGGAGAAGTTACAGTTTGCTTTTACCGCGCTACAACTGAAGTTTTGATTGCAACGTATACATGGCGCTAAAAATTCGTTATGTCCCTGCATTTGAATGTGGCAATGACAATACAGTAAACGCAATAATGCACAATTCTTTGAATTTTGATTTCCGGCATCTTCATATGATCGAACTTCAGTCCAAAAATTGACTATTCTCGATGTTTTGCTGTCGAATGAAATTGATATTATTCTGTTGTGAGAATTTTCCCAATACATTGACATAATTATATCCTAATTCTTTTGAAAGGTCAATAACATCATAAGCACTTGTTTTAGTTCGCAAAATTTCTCTTACAGACGATTTGTTCATCGTGGTTAAAATTTCAATATTGAATGAAAGTCTATTTTATAATTCTTTTATAAGCTTCTCTGTTAAGTCAACGCATCGTTTTGTTGCCCATTTGATACAGTTCTCAGATAAGTTCAACTTGTTAGCTCAGGTTTCAAGGGCATAGCCGAGCGTGGTATAGGGATTAAGATGACTTTCTTGAGCTGATGTACTTACGACGTAATAGCAGCCTCGTAAATTATTCTTTTACAAACTGATGGCAAAATAAGCAAGTCCAGCAATTTTGTGGGGTAAGAGTTTTCATTCTCAAATGCTTTCATGGCTGTTTGGACTTCGCCTAAAACACTTTGTAAACGAGTTAAGTACAGGAAATTGTTTAGATCTTCGAACATAGAATGGAGCAGTTCCACTGTGTAACAATATTTTCTAGTTTTACGTACAGATAAATGCAATTTCAGTTGATCTCCCACTGTTGTAAAATACGACACACTGCCGGATATATGGAAAGCTACCGCATCGCACATACTCTCAAGTATTTTCAGTGGTGCTTTGCCGCAATTTATTGTTTGGAATGTTCTTCTTTATCCGCCTTCACGACTTGGAGATAGGAAAAACCAGGTGTAGGTTTCTCTAAGGGAAATGGATAGGTTAAGGTTAGATATAGTGGGAATTAGTGAAGTTCGGTGGCAGGAGGAACAAGACTTGTAGATTAAAACTGAAGAAACTGCAAAAAGGTGGGAATTTAAGGAGATGAGACCTGGATAAACTGAAAGAACAAAAGGTTGTACAGAGTTTCAGGGAGAGCATAAGGGAATAATTGACTGTAATGGGGGAAAGAAATACAGTAGAAGAAGAATGGGTAGCTCTGAGGGATGAAATAGTGAAGGCAGCGGAGGATCAAGTAGGTAAAAAGACGAGGGCTAGTAGAAATCCTTGGGTAACAGGAGAAATATTGAATTTAATTGATGAAAGTCCTGACAAAACTCTACCATCTGGTGAGCAAGATGTATGAAACAGGCGAAATAACCTCAGACTTCAAGAAGAACATAATAATTCCAATCCCAAAGAAAGCAGGTGTTAACAGATGTGAAAATTACCGAACAATCAGTCTAATTACACACAGCTGCAAAATACTAACACGAATTCTTTACAGACGAATGGAAAAACTAGTAGATGCCGACCTCGGGGAAGATCTGTTTGGATTCCGTAGAAATACTGGAACACATGAGGCAATACTGACCCTACGACTTACCTTAGAAGAAAGATTAAGGAAAGGCAAACCTACGTTACAAGCATTTGTAGACTTAGAGAAAGCTTTAGATAGTGTTGACTGGAATACTCTCTTTCAAATTCTAAAGGTGTCAAGGGTAAAATACAGGGAGCGAAAGGCTATTTACAATTTGTACAGAAACCAGATGGCAGTCATAAGAGTCGAGGGACATGAAAGGGAAGCAGTTGTTGAGAAGGGAGTAAGACATGGTTGTAGCCTCTCCTCGATGTTATTCAATCTGTATATTGAGCTAGCAGTGAAGGAAACAAAAGAAAAATTCGGTGTAGGTATTAAAATCCAGGGAGAAGAAATAAAAACTTTAAGGTTCGCCGATGACATTGTAGTTCTGTCAGAGACAGCAAAGGACTTGGAATAGCAGTTGAACGGAATGGACAGCATCTTGAAAGGAGGGTATAAGATGAACATCAACAAAAGCAAAACGAGGATAATGGAATGTAGTCAAATTAAATTGGGCGATGCTGAGGGAATTAGATTATGAAATGGGACACTTAAAGTAGTAAAGGAGTTTTGCTATTTGGGGAGCAAAATAACTGATGATGGTCGAAGTAGGGAGGACATAAAATGTAGACTGGCCATGGCAAGGAAAGCGTTTCTGAAGAAGAGAAATTTGTTAACATCGAGTATAGATTTAAGTGTCAGGAAGTCGTTTCTGAAAGTATTTGTATGGAGTGTAGCCATGTATGGGAGTGAAACATGGACGATAAATAGTTTGGACAAGAAGAGAATAGAAGCTTTCGAAATGTGGTGCTACGGGAATGCTGAAGATTAGATGGGTAGATCACATAACTAATGAGGAGGTATGGAATAGGATTGGGGAGAAGAGAAGTTTGTGGCACAACTTGACTAGAAGAAGGGATCGGTTGGTAGGACATGTTCTGAGGCATCAAGGGATCACCAATTTAGTTCAAATGGCTCTGAGCACTGTGGTCATCAGTCCCCTAGAACTTAGAACTACTTAAACCTAACTAACCTAAGGACGTCACACAATTCCATGCCCGAGGTAGGATTCGAACCTCCGACCGTAGCTGTTGCGCGGTTCCGGACTGAGCGCCTGAACTACTAGACCCCCGCGGCCGGCACCAGTTTAGTATTGGAGGGCAGCGTGGAGTGTAAAAATCGTAGAGGGAGACCAAGAGATGACTACACTAAGCAGATTCAGAAGGATGTAGGTTGCAGTAGGTACTGAGAGATGAAGAGGCTTGCACAGGATAGAGTGGCATGGAGAGCTGTATCAAACGAGTCTCAGGACTGAAGACCACAACAACAAACAACAAGTTCTATGTTTTGAGGGTATAGTGTTTTCTGAAGCGTGACTCACTGCCAGTTGTATAGAATGACATATGCAACGCCAAAGTACGAGATTTCGCAGTTCATAAATAGTTTTTAAAATTGTGTGTAGACCATTATTCACTCCTGTCATTACTGACGCGTAGTCTGTACCAATTCCAATCAAATTTTCAATTTCTAGGTTGTGGTCTTTAAAGTTACTACGATTGCATCGGCCAGACCTTTTACATCGGCTTTTTCGACGGGAGCAAGCGGCAAAATGTCGACACAATTTTTTTGAGTTTTGCTATAATATGTTAT
The DNA here is from genome assembly GCF_023897955.1 of Schistocerca gregaria. Lineage (NCBI taxonomy): Eukaryota > Metazoa > Arthropoda > Insecta > Orthoptera > Acrididae > Schistocerca > Schistocerca gregaria. The sequence goes on along the minus strand of NC_064923.1, from coordinate 309,164,352 downwards.
TACAATTCATAGATATTTTAAAACACTTATTTCATTGTATTCGTCTATCTTCAGACTTCAGTTCGCAGTAGTTCCTTGAAATGTGGGCCCGACACATGTTTGAACACTTCGTTCGATGTAATTTTAAGTTTGTGGTGGATTTAGAGTCAGAAAATATATAGTTACACAATTCTCCCAGGTGTTTCACAGTCAAAACCGAACAATATTCAGTAGTGAACAATGGTTCTCCTTTACTAGAAGGTCTAATATTGACCATTTTTTTTATACCGGCGAGGTCTTCTGAGCCGATTTTATTTTAAGTCTCACTTCGTTTCAGCGTGTTTTTTTTATACTGCTTGGTTTAGAATAAAATTCAGTTTGGCTGTAGCGACACATACCTTTGATATCATTTCCAGGAACTGGTGTTAGTCATCCATTAAGTTAGGTCTATTCCCCAATTCTTTTTTGTACTTTTGAGTGTGGCATTTTTGCATCACTGGTAATTCCATTATAGCACACACTGTTCGCTCACCATACATGATGTAACAGAAGGAAACTAATATGTGCAAAAATACACTTGAGCCTAGCCTTTGCGTTAACAATGTCATCCCAAGCTACCCAGACACTTCCGAAGTGACACGAGGACAGCTAACGAGTCCAAGCTACCTCAACAGCTCTGAAGTGACACAAGACAAATGCCGATTTCAGAGTGCCTTGCTCTAGGTTTTTGAAGTATCAGACAGTTGCTCTTGTCGAGTATGGTTAGTATTTATTAGTAGAACTAACAGTTAGATAGCATACACATTCTCAAGAGACGTAACATGTATTTGTTGAAGACAGGTAGTTTAAAGGGTCGCCAGAAAGGTCGCTAAATAAATTTAGACCCTAAACAGTTTCAAAATGTTGCTTTTGATGTCAAAATGTCGCACAGTCTAGTGACAAAGCGCCAAATTGGCAACGCTGCCCGCCGTCCTGTGTCGTCTACACATGACCAACAGCTGACAGCGGATGTGACAACACTGTAGCGGCAAGTGACAGACGTCAACTATCAAGTGATATTAAACGGACTGTAGCTACAAATCTGAGCGGCTACTGACTCGCACCTCGATTCGCGCTGCTACGTGGTCGGCGCAGTGCGGCATAGCTTTGTCGAATCGACAAGAAGAGTCCACAGTTGGAGTAAGGAGTTCCATTTGTATTAAAGCGCGTCCACACCGTGCGCGCTACGCAAAACGAACCAAAGAGGTTCGGCGCAGCGTGGACCATCTGTTGGCCGCTCGGCACAACATGATAAAGTTCCGTGCAGAGACGGTAGCTCGTACATCAAAGGACATGGTTCTTTCGTGCGCAGCACTGTTTGGACAGCGTTTCTCGCTCTGCATTTTCAATGACGCGCACGCGCTCTGGAACACTGCTGCGTACCTACGAAAACTCTGTTCCAACATACACTTGTTTGGGCCGCGCATTTGTGCACGGCGCTTCGCGTCCGGCGTGGACGCGGCTTTATATGTGTGTATAACTTTTTCGTTTCTAAAATTTAATATTTTTTATACTTTATTTATTTATGTACTTCATTTCACTGGTCTCGTTGTCACCATCCCTGGATTATACCACTGAAATCACTTTTTTCCTTTTATGTAGTTTACAAGAACCTTGGCTTTGGCATCTCGGCTGCGAAAGTTTCATAATACAGTTATCATCACTCTGTTCGTTGACACTTAATGTAGTCTTAGCAGTGAATTTATTGGCAATGTTCTCTGTTTTTTAAACAGGCGAAAAACTTTTTTCGTAATGACTTGTCGCTCTAGTAAGTTTTAACTTTTCATTTACAATTTCACAGGCGAAGGTTTTATATGTAGTAATTATTCCATCATGTCATTAGGTGAAGTAACTCTAGACGCTTGTATTACATGCAAGACTGTTGTGAGCGATACAATACTTTGCCACCGATAATATACCCCAGCTGGAAGTTTTTGAGATGTGAGCAGGTCCTTACGGAATAATTTCTTAATTCCTAGATTCCCATGCCATTTTTGAGAGTTTTCATGTTATTTTGATGTTGTATAAACGCTTTTTCTGATTTTTTTTGTAGGGTCGAGGGTGGAGGAGCTTGGGGGTGGGAGGTTGGAGTCCTGACGCCCCCGCCCCCGCCTCCCTCCCTCCAGATGCGCGCCTGGATACGAAAGTGCGAATTTGTATGTCTGTTTGTAACGACCCTCCGTGTTTTTTTCGCTAGAACATCTTGTAAGCAGCTTCGTGATTATTTATAATGTGTGACTTCAGTGCCATATTGTGATAACAAGAGACATTATAATAATTTATTTGTCGGCAAGTGGATGTTAATACAGACAGCCACTACATCCAAAAAGGAAATTGTAATGTAATCTATTGATCCATTTGTAGATGAGAGTGTAAGCTCTCAGCACGCTCAGTGAGGGAAAATAAAAGTGGCCACTACAACACCAAAAGATAGCGAAAGACAACTTTCACCCTTAATAGTTACAACAAAGAATTCAGCTGTTAACATATCTGAACCGAACTTCGTCACTTTTCGTCATTTCTTTTACTTATGATAATAGTATAATGTAACTTTCTGTAGCTTTTCAGCCTTATTTCGTGTGATACTGTTGTTACTCGCATCATCAGTTAAATAGTGTTTTTCTTTTGCCTGCTACAAGCGTTTGGTGTTATGTCACGTCATGGTAGTTATACTAATGATGCAAATTTGTCTATTTTGGAGAACTCAGATATCTTTGAACCGGAAAGTGATTTATGGGATTCAGGTCATGATTTTCTGCCACAGACAGCTGGTGATGAAACTAGGTAACATAACTGAGGAATAGTTACTGTCAGCAGGTATCTCCCCATCTCAGTTATTTCCACAACAATCTTGCGACTCAATTGCCACAAAAGTGAAGATGACAGCTAGAGCCGGAAAGGAATGGAAGGTCGCCTGGTGCTTTGAAAACTCTGAAGGCGATAGACGAGTCAACTGGTTATGCATATAAACCCACGAAACGTGGCAGCAGACAGCTTCTTCACACCTATGGAGCATGCCAAGAAATTCCAGTAGAAGGAAACGTCGTTAGTGGAAATAATGAACAATATTCATCGAGAAATTCCAGTTTCTTGATGAGGAACAATTCTGACTTAAACTCCATCACCATCTTGTGAAGGACTGGTAAGTCAGAGTGCTCTATCACGGTGTACGAAGGGAAGAAGTATATGAATATCATTCTTACCGAAGGAGGGAAGAAGAAACCAGAAATTACTTGTTAACTTTTATAACGCCACAAAGTATGGTGCGGACATTCTTGATCCAGAGATATGTAAATATTCAACTAATGTTGCTTGTAGGAGATAGCCGATCTATTTCTTCTAAAATGTCGTAAATATGGCAGCAGTGAATGCATGTACAAACAATAATTAAATAACCAAAAATAATCTGGGCTACCGTCCGTGTAAAATATGTACGATAATACCAGTAATTTGCTCGAAGAGTTATTTTATTGTTTAGAAATAAACAAATAAAACAAAATTAAGAAATTTTAGCAACTTTGGAAGCAGATCACATTTCTGGATAGACGTAATAGGATGGGGCCCCTCCACGCCCGCACCAACGTGGTGACCAAACCAAAAGTTCTACTGTCACCTCCGTATAACACGTTAGTTTTAGAATCAGCAGTCACAGGATGCAGGCTGTGATGTTATCCATGCGTCTGGGTAAGATTACTCATTTACATGGTCCATCAGGAGATAGAAGTGGTCGAAAGCGATTGAAGGGTAGCGGTTTTAAGGGCAGAGGGAAAAAAGTGCCAAGGCAAGCGCCAAGGGAAAAAAACCTCTGCGTTTCTGGATAGACGTGCGACGCTTCGCATCGAAAAAATCAACCGAAAAACTTTGAGGTAAAGCTTTGATTGGAACGTGTACATGTTATATAAACGAGTGAGAAAAGCATAGATCTTACTTTAACCGGGTTGTACAGCTCACCCTTTGAAAATATTGTACTCTAGTCAAATACATTAGATTTTAAAACGCTGAAATTATTTGTTGTTGTTTTCAATGAATTCTTCTACCTGATTTGATAAATGGTTCAGATTTTCCAGGTAAACGTAACCCAAAACTCTGATTTTGTCCACTATAAATGTTTATGTGAAAGCCTGCTACTGTGAAAACAATGGGTTTGTTTATAAATAACTTTACTGCCACCAGCCACGATTTTCTTCTATTCATTTGTTACACGATGCTTTTCGGGAAATGATTTCTATTTCCACGTGCGCAATTTTTAGTTAGTTTTCGATTTCTATATATTGTTAGTGACGAAATTATACTTACAGTTTTTTTATGGTCCATTTGTGCAGAATCTCACTCATATTAAACATCACACACTATTTTCTGTGCACCATATACATCGAGAATAGCACACATAACCATACAAAGATGTTTTATAATAGAAGACCTGAAAGATTATCTCTGTCGACTGCATCAAAAAATATCTTTATAACTGTTTGGTTATATAAGGTATTATCGATATAATTGTGTGTGATGTTAAATATATGTGATACTGCACAAACTGACCATAAAAAACTGTAAGTACAAGTTCGTGCAATTTTCGCCACTAATATAAAAATCGATAAGTAACTAAAAATTTTGCATTTTTAATATATTGTAGTAAGCTTAACGAGAACAGAGCAAGACCACACACACCTACAACATTACTAAAAATGGTGTAGTACACAGAGGAAACGCATATGAAAATGGGGATCATTTTCCGAAAAGCTTCACATAAAATTTGAATAAAAGAACTCATAACTCAAAACTTTTAGTGCTAGTAGCAGATGTCACCTTTCCCTATGAATGTCCTATTCTGTATTATCAGGTTCAGGACGTTACTTATGCAACAGTATCTCTTTAAAAAGTAAGTTGTGAGTAAAAGTCAACAACAATTAGGGAAACTTTCATTTTTAAATTTTCATTAAGGTGGGCATGAAGTGGGCGTTATTGAAGGAATGTTCTTGTTGGTAAGTTTGTGGTAACAGATATTTTTATGTTCTGGACTGTGCTATAGTTGGGAGTCACGAACGATGGCGGGCGAGTTTAGGCTTGTTCTATGCACATGCGTCGCGCAGTCTCCGACATACAGTAAAGACCCTGTAGTGTTCTGATATCCGCTGTGAGTGCCCTAACCAACGCGAGCATTAAACATGATCGTCCCCCCCCCCCCCCCCCCCCCCAGTAGCTGAGTGGTCAGCGCGTCTATTCTAAGGGCCCGCGTTCGATTCCCGGCTGGGTCGGAGATTTTCTCTGCTCAGGGACTGGGTGTTGTGTTGTCCTAATCATCATCATTTCATCCCCATCGACGCGCAAGCAAATCGAAAGACTTGCACCCGGCGAACGGTCTACCCGACTGGACGCCCTAGTCACACGACATTTACATTCAACATGATCGTAGCAAATTATTTGCTGACGCTTGTTTCGAATTGTCATCCGTGATGGTGGTCGTAAGCGACAAATTTTATCTCAGCAAACGAGAGATGTAATTTCCAGGATGCACGGTTTCTTCAAGCGAAAAACACGTGTACGCGCCTACCGCAAATGTCGTATGCAACCGTCAACAATACAAACCCCTTCCCTGCCTCGATTTGCAGGAGGCGCCATCGTCCCTGAATTCGTCTATAACACATCAGAAGCTCTTTAAAAAGTTAATACAAGTCAACAACAATTTACGAATTCTGCTTCTTAATCTTTTTTTAGGATGGGCAAAAGCTATCGTCCCTCGGTAATGCGCGTTCTAGAAAATGGCGTGGGGTTGCTAGGGTTAAAGAAGCCGCGTGGGCTAGTGGCAGAGCAGGTCAGGGTGAGGAGAGGCCCACACTTTGCAGCGTGGGCCGGTTTTGAGCGCGGCGGCGCGTGTCTGGGCGCGCGTAATGAGTCGGCGTCGATAGCGGCGCGGAACAATGGCGGCGTCGAGTGGCGCCGCTGCTCCAGCAGGGCTGCCACACGCCGCGCCGCGCCGAGCCAGGACTGCCAATTGCTGCGCGCTCCGCCGCTGCCACGTCGTCCGATGACGGACACGAATTGTACGGTCGAGCTTCTGATCTCTCACGGAAACGCAGTGATTATCTGATGTGTCTGGGCTGACGTACTACTGGGTGATAAGGTTTCTGATCACATCCATGGATACTTGTACGACGGATAGTCATTGCGTTTCATTTATGGTTAATAATTACGCGTCTAGCATTTGTAGACTTAGAGAAAGCTTTTGGCAATGTTGACTGGAATACTCTCTTTCAAATTCTGATGGTGGCAGGAGTAAAATACAGGGATCGAAAGGATATTTACATTTTGTACAGAAACCAGATGGCAGTTATAAGAGTCGATGGGCATGAAAGGGAAGCAGTGGTTGGGAAGGGAGTGAGACAGGGTTGTAGCCTCTCCCCGATGTTATTCAATCTGTATATTGAGCAAGCAGTAAAGGAAACAAAAGAAAAATTCGGAGTAGGTATTAAAATAATGGAGAAGAAATAAAAACTTTGAGGTTCGCCGATGACATTGTAATTCTTTCAGAGACAGCAAAGTACTTGGAAGAGCAGTTGAACGGAATGGATAGTGTCTTGAAAGGAGGATATAAGACGAACATCAACAAAAGCAAAACAAGGATAATGGAATGTAGTCGATTTTAGTCGGGTGATGCTGAGGGTCAGATTACGGATTTTTGCAGCATTGTTCCTCTTCGAATGCAGAAAACGTCATCTCTTACTTCATTTGAAATCTTAACCTGAGAGGGTGTGGTCTGTTGTTTCTGCTAGCACTACAATTCTGAGTATAATCTGACCCGCCAGTGATAGTTGTGGTTATGTAAATGTAGCTCCATTTGGAAGTCAGGAGCGTGGGACAGCGGCAGATGGATGACGTATAACAATACTGTACCAACAGCCATTATTCTGATATTTCGTTATTAGTATCGACGTTCCAGCCACATCATCTTCAGGCCCAAGTACCACTCTCGCGCGCATAAGACAAGTCACCAATAATCTTATCTGATGCCCTAGATATCCTAACTCCATGAATGATTTTGTGTTGATTTAATGTTGTGTCACAGCGTTTCACTGAGGATAAGTTGTCAGTGTCAACTGACAACAATCTTCAGTGTAATAAGAGTATCTAATGCTGCGATGACCAAATTTTTTGCCTTAGAGCCAATTCTAACATTGTGTTGCGACACCTCGCGCCGCATGTGTGCTGATTTTATTAGTAACCGATACACTAAACTATGTCCGAACAGGCCATGAAGGTCCAACGGTACCGACCGGCTGCCGTGTCATTCTCAGCCCACAGGCGTCACTCGACGCGGATATGCAGGGGCATGTGGGCAGCACACCGCTCTCACGGCGATATGTCAGTTTAGTAGACCGGAGTCGCGACTTCTCAGTCAAGTAGCTCCTCAGTTTGCCTCACGAGGACTGAGTGCACACCGCTTGCCAACAGCGCTCGGCAGATCAGATGGTCACCCTCCAATGGCTAACCCAGCCCCACAGTGCACAACTTCGGTCATCCGACGGGAACGGGTGTTACCACTGCGGCAAGGCCGTTGGCATTAGCAACCGATAACCTACATAAATTAGTTCGTTATGAGCCCAGTAACTCTGATAAGGGCGCGAAAGATTTGCCTCCTAGTACGGAAAACAAAAGATGAAACATCTCCCCTCTCACACACTCTGACCTCGCAGTGTCCGCAATACTCACCCCTGTGCCTGTGAGGTAAGCGGCTAACTTTACTCAGCTGATGGTCCAATTCACCAACGGCAATTAACATTAAACACGTCTTAAAGTAATACGTCTCTGCTTGTATTTTTGTTTGTTGCTGAGCAGGAAGGCTACCCTTATGCTCTTGAGAATCTCTTAACATCAGTTCGCGTTTTTGGTTTCCGTTATTAGTTACTAAATGCAAATTACTATTAAATGCGGCAAAGAACCTTGGGCGCACGAATATTTGAATACTGATAGTGATGGCATATTATGAGAAAGGTTTTTCGCTTCTTGAAAATAAGGAGAACACTGCAACTGAAGTCACTGGTGACAGTATGTACTAGTGTCAACGAACATAGAGTGTTGAGAGCTGTAATATGAAACTTTCGTTGCAGAGTTGCCAGTGACAAACTTATTGTAAACTAAACAAAAGGGGGAAAAACGGTATTTCAGTGGCGTAGTCAGCACAAATCTTGAACTAAATAGCATAGGAAATATGTAGGTATTCCTACGTTTCTGCTCCGTACAGCGAGATGTGTGTTCTTCTGAATGTATAACATCGTAAAAGTTCTGTAGTAAAATGAGAAAACTTACCATGTTACTCAGTAGCTCTTACGGTCATGCTCAGTGGAAATGTATTCTTACGATCACTATCAATGGAAACATAATTGGTCTGGTCTCTAAAAAAATTTAGGTGACCTCGTTCGTGTAATGGAAATCTTCAGCACAACGTGTTTTCTTTTCGAGAAAAGCGTGCAAAATATTCCTCATCGAACTGTGAAACACGGTGTAGTTTCTTCAATGGTTTGGACAGTCATATCGTGATTACATTGGTTCTTCTGGTCATACTGAAAGGCAAAGAAACTGATATTGTCCGTGAAACGTTTTTAGGTGATCATGTTGATTTACAAGGGTAGGACTTGTATCCTACAAGGTCATTATTTCTTGAGTCACAGGGCCACACATTTCCAAGATTGGTTTATTGATGTGAAGCTGTATAACACGTCCTCCGTGAGCAGTAAAATCGCCAGATTTTAACACTATCGACCCACTGAGGTCTGTATTGAAGGAATAGTGTAGGACCCCAGGACCCCATAGCCTCTTCCAGCATCTCTTAACGAACAGAAACAGATTTTTTTGCGAGTAATAGTATTAAATTTCGTTAAACATAATCACATATACAAGGGACCTTAAATAACTAATTGCAAAACATTTTTTCTGAGAGCTGGCTGATTTTATTCAGGATTCCAATACACCTTATTATTTCCCACTTTTTTGGCTACAAAACCCTAACTTTCAATATAATCTTTACCGTGAGGGCCTGTACGCTCGTATCGTACCATTCTACTTGTTGTCGTTGGAGCCAACATCTTGCTGCATCAATAATCTCCCCATCATTCAAATACTGATTTCCGCAGACTGCCTCCTTCATTGGGCCAAACAGATGGAGAGCGGAAGGTATGAGATCTGGCCTGCTGGGTGGATGAGAAAGAACAGCCTAGTGAAATTTTGTAGGCTCGTCTCGGGTACGCAGACTTGCGTGCAGCCTTCCGTTGTCATGGAGAACGAGAAGTTCGTTTGGATTTTTGTGGTAACGAACACACTGAAGTCTCTTCTACAATTTCCTAAGAGTAACACAATACACTTGTGAGTTGATCGTTGCACCGTGAGGGAGGAAATCAAACGGAATAAGCCATTCAGTGTCCCAGAGGATCATGGCAATGACTTTATCGGTTGAAGGCGGGGTTTTGAGCTCCTTTATTGGAGGGGATGGTTTGCAGTTTTGTTTCTGGTTCGAAGTGATGAACCCATGTTTCATCACCTGTGACGATGTTCGATGAAAAATCTTCACGGTCAACCTCGTAACGTGCAAGCACTTCCGCACAGATGGTTCTTCGTTGCTTTTTATGGTCTTCTGTTAGGAGACGAGGAATTCAGCGGATACACATCTTTGAGCATCCCAGCTGGTAGACAAGTATGTCAGCGCTACCAACAGAGACGTCCAGCTGAGCTGCAAGGTATTCGATTGTGACCCGTCAGTCATCTCGAATGAGAGTAACCTTATCGTTCCAACACTGAGGGAGTTAAGCTGAGTACTACCGGCCGGCACGCCGGAGATGGGACAGATTTGCGCGACACTGTTGCGATGTTGACATATGCCTCGCCCAACTATTCATCGTGCTTTTGTTCACTGTAGACATTCTGCAAGCGCCTATGAAAATCTGCGATGGTCTGGTTTTCCACCAAAAGAAAAAAAAGTGTTAGGAACGCACCTCCGGTTCAGAAGCCATTTTAAAGGCTACCTACAGGTCCGCCACCTATCGAACTTCATGAAACTGTAGGTGCTGAAGCGGGAGTATTCTACGATGTCCCACAACCAATTCTGAATTTGTTTTCAAACGGAACTGGCGAAGGAAAAATGTATTGCATTACTTGTTGAACGTCCCTCGTAACTGGTCTTCATCTGAGCCGTCAGCGTGCTGTGTCAGTAGTTACTTGCGTGTGAAGCTCCGAACTAACATGATTATGTTCTACTGTGAGTAGAGAGAGGCAATGGAAAACTGCATTTACTAATATCATTTTCCTGACTCGAGATACCTGCATCACAGTGCTTTTGCTCAGCTTGCCACCACTTTGGATAAACAGGGACTCTTTGTCCTGACCTTGTTGTAGGGGGAAGACGTGATGTGAGAACATCGAATCTTGAAGAGGTCGTCATAGGAATGTATAGAAATAAACTTGAAACCACTACACGCGCTGTGGCACGTGCTATCTGCAAAAGTCAAGCATTCGTGTTTGATGGTATAGTAAGGATACGGAGTTCGTGCAGTGCACTGCATTTCATACATAGGCGTTATTAACAAATGAGTCGTGATATATGCTTGTCAGACGTATTAACAGTCGTAGTAGTCGTGCATGGGGTTATACGATACCCGTATACGATTTCTGTATGATCTCACCAACAAAAGTGTTCCTGAGTGTTTAACCTGGAATGGTTGGCAATAATGTTATAGGACCTATAGTCCTCCCAGCGTACGTAACTGAACCAACTTACCAGCAGTGTTTGTACACTACACGCTCGTAACTGTTGGTTACACACTATTGGCCATTAAAATTGCTACATCAAGAAGAAATGCAGATGATAAACGGGTATTCATTGGACACTAGAACTGACATGTGATTACATCTACACGCAATTTGGGTGCATAGATCCCGAGAGATCAGTACCGAGAACACCCACCTCTGGCCGTAATAACGACCTTGATACGCCTGGGCGTTGAGTCAAACAGAGCTTGGATGGCGTGTACGGCTACAGCTGCCCATGCAGCTTCAACACGATACCACAGTTCATCGAGAGTAGTGACTGGCGTATTGTGACGAGCCAGTTGCTCGCCCACCATTGACCAGACGTTTTCAATTGGAGAGAGATCTGGAGAATGTGCTGGCCAGGGCAGCAGTCGAACATGTTCTGTATCCAGAAAGGCCCATACAGGACCTGCAACATGCGGTCGCGCATAATCCTGCTGAAATGTAGGGTTTTGCAGTAATTAAATGAAGGGTAGAGCCACTGGTCGTAGCACATCTGAAATGTAACGACCACAGTTCAAAGTGCCGTCAATGCGAAGAAGAGGTGACCGAGACGTGAGACCAATGACACCCCATACCATCACGCCGGGTGATACGCCATTATGGCGATGACGAATATACGCTTCCAATGTGCGTTCACCGCGATTTCGCCAAACTCGGATGCGACCATCATGAGGCTGTAAACAGAATCTGGATTCATCCGAAAAAACGACGTTTTGCCATTCGTGCACCCAGGTTCGTCGTTGAGTTCACCATCGCAAGTGCTCCTGTCTGTGATGCAGCGTCAATGGTAACCTCAGCCATGGTCTCCGTTCTGATAGTCCATGCTGCTGTAAACTTTCGTGCAAATGGTTATTGTCTTGCAAACGTCCCCATCTGTTGACTCAGGGATCGAGACGTGGCTGCACGATCCGTTACAACCATGCGGATAAGATGCCTGTCGTCTCGACTGCTAGGCAGGCATAAGAGTCCGTTGGGATCCAGCACGGCATCCCGTATTACCCTCCTGATCCCACTAAACCGCAATCGCGATAGGCTACAATCCGGCCTTTATCAAAGTCAGAAACATGATGGTACGCATGTAAGGAACACGAGGCAACCGCGCGGGATTAGTCGAGCGGTCTAGGGCCCTGCAGTCATGGACTGTGCGGCTGGTCCCGGCGGAGGTTCGAGTCCTCCCTCGGGCATGGGTGTGTGTGTTTCTCCTTAGGATAATTTTGGTTAAGTAGTGTGTAAGCTTAGGGACTGATGACCTTAGCAGTTAAGTCCCATAAGATGTCACACATATTTGAACATTTACACGAGGCATCACAACAACGTTTCACCAGGCAACGCCGGTCAACTGCTGTTTGTGTATGAGAAATTGGTTGGAAACTTTCCTCATGTCAGCACGTTGTAGGTGTCGCCAGCGGCGCCAACCTTGTGTGAATGCTCTGAAAAGCTAATCATTTGCATATCACAGTATCTTCTTCTTGTCTGTTAAATTTCTGGCCGTGCGGTTGTGGCGCTGCAGTCCGGAACCGCGGGGCTGCTACGGTCGCAGGTTCGAATCCTGCCTCGAGCATGGGTGTGTGTGATGTCCTTAGTTAGGTTTAAGTAGTTCTATGTTCCCATAGTGCTCAGAGCCATTTTTTTAAAATTTCTCGTCTGTAGCACGTCATCGTCGTGGTGTAGCAATTTTAATGGCCAGTAGTGTATATGCAGGAAACTACACTATGTGAAGTATCCAAACACGCCTATGTAATGCGAAATTGACGACTAGATGTTACCTGCGATCATGTTAGTGCGATCAGTGAAGTACAGAGGATGTGTGGTTACTGTGTGGAGGTGTTTTGAGTGGACTGGGCTGCCCGCAGTCCCGACTTGAACCCATTTGAATGTTTGAGATGTTTTAGAGCAACGAATCACGCTTGCAACAACACTGTCTTCTCTGCTACTCTTCGAGGATTTGTGATGAATATGTGTAGGGAGATATCTTACTACTTTTGCTCGAATGATGAACTGAGCTTTCCAAAATGTACTTAGCATTCCTCCAAACTCCACATCTCGAAAGCATAATTGCGATTTTAGGCAGTCTACTAGACAGGCCAAATACTATAGTCACGTTTAAGTGCGGAGGAGATTAGTCGGCCAACTAACAGAATATTCATACATTTTTTTTAATGAGACACTACTCGAGTTGTTTTTGGTGAGATCGCTCACAGCAGAACTTCCAAAGACATCGCGGATCTTTATCTCTCCTTCGTAGATCTCCTAATCACTGATTATTACACTAAGATAACTCACAGTTATTGTACAGTGCTAGAAATGAAGTAACACAATTGTGTATAGGTACCGGGGTAATGTAGTACTGTTGTCTTCCAAGCGTTGTTGCCGTTGCTATAATTGTTATCGATCTATGTCATGGGAGAGCAAAGTAACGAGACAATATTTATGAAATACCATTTGCATCGTTAAGACACAGATCTGTGTCATCTTTTAAACAGTAGTCTATAGTGTAGCTCTACATCAATGGGAGACGCACTGTGAATATTATCCTCCGTTGCCTTGATCAAATTCCTCAACTGCAGTCGTTTTGAAGCAGTTCGTTCAACTTACCTGAACAGATGTGTATGGAATACTTTGAGAACACCATTTGATATGTGGCTGTGTTTGAAATTCTTGAATACTCGGTATTCTTCAAGAAGTGTCAATGGAATGGTTTGTAGAAATAAAACAACTCAGGTTACCAGCTGATTCTGTTCTATTGAAACGAATACTTTCAGTCTGTAATGCTGCTGAAGTGAAAGAGGCAGGTCACAAATTTCCGTAAACAGAAGTTAATGGGGCCTGAGATGCCACGGTATAGGTTCGGTTCTGTGTATCCAGAAGTTGTCATATGGACCAAGTAAATACCCAGCTACATAGCAACGAAAATGCGCTGGTGCACTATCACATATTTAGGGGTAGTCGAAATGCATCTTCTGGGGAAATCTGCTTATACCACCTCCGAACAGTCCTGGTCCAACGAAAAATACTGCTAATAACTTGACTCGTGCGTTGACTGAGAATTAGTATCGGTACAAACGTGACGTTACGATTTCGAGTGGACGAAACTTCTTCCACGCACAGAATAGTGTTTATGAATTCGGGATGAAAATAGTTATCTTGTTGCAGCCAATGTGAAAAATACAGTAGTGGCGGAGTTGGCAGAATGGCGGAGTTGCTGCAACGATGTTCCATGACGCAGAGCACTGATCAAAGAGTGGAAAAGACTGATAGGGAGGGAGAGAGGGAGGGGGAGGAATAGAGCGGTTATGCATGCGCACTGAACTTCCTCTCCGGCCGCATGTGCGGCTTGTATAGTTGAGTGACTAAACTGTATGTGATAGTAGTTCATAAAGAACTCGACTGTGACCAACAGCATTTGTAAACTTGTTGATTTCATTGTTTCTGCTCTACATATCCAACAGTTAATTTTTAACGCCCGCTGTATCTTTTGTTTCTTCTGCTAGGTAATACAGCATTACCTACTTACAGTTTAGAAAGCTCTTTGTCAGCTACCTCCCACCCTCTCGTCCCTAACCTCAAGTTCTTGTCATTGCAGCCCAGCTGCGGGAGGGTATGTTGCTCGTACGAATGAAGTTGGGAAAATCCGGGAAAAAGAGGGAAAGGTGCCATTGTTAAAGTTGCATCTGAGAACGTGGAAGATCAAGTGATTGCCTAAAGTTTCAAACTGGCGTGTGCTTGTATTACAACAAGAAGGAGAGGACGTTAGGAACGTAATTAGTAGGACACTACCCAAATGATGACTAGCTAGATGAAGCGGTAATTAATCTTACCCGAGGAAACGGAAAAGAAAGAAATTGTGCAGTGTCACTTCAGAATGGACGTTGATGGAAGACGTAAAATACATGGAAATGCGTCACGCACAGTAGACAGAAATAGACTAGAGATGTATGAAGATAGGAAAAGTTTTTCTTTTGTAAAACTCATTCGTATCAACACTAAAGCGTAACAAATTCCCATTCATTCCAAACAACCAACAAAAATCATTGTCTCTATCTCCTCACATGTCAAAACTGTTGAGAAGCACAACATCCAGAAGAATGGAAAAACAATCCGGGAGCACAACAACGTATTTAGTCTGAATCCCAGATAATCATAATGGCTACTCAGATGCAGTGAAGTAGGCATATCCAGAATGAATTTCACTCTGTAGCTGTGTGCGCTGATTTGAAAGTTCTTGGCAGCTTAAAATTGTGTACCAGAGCGGAATTCGAACCTCGGAGGAGCTTTGTTGTTCGCGGGCAAGTGCTTTACCGACTTAGCTCTCCAAGCATTACCCACGTCTTATTGTCGCAGCAAAGGTCCCCAGTTCGAGTTCTGGTCCAGCACACAGTTTTAATCGACCAGGAAGTTGGAAATAGGCGTACTTTGAAAATTTCACAATACTACACGCTGAAAACAATTAGATCTGTTAAGCCACTTGAAAATTTACGTGCAGTCTTTGATTTCAATGATAAACAGTCAAACGTACGTCATCAGACGTATTTTCTTGTGTAATTGTTGTAAAACACAGCGTCACTTAAGAACTTCTCTTTAATAGTCAGTTCCTTTAAGATTCTCACCAAACATAGGTCTTAATCGTAAACTGTCGAATCTTTCTGAGGTGTCTAAAGCTTATTTTTTAAATTTCTGTTTTACGTCTTCGCCACGTAGCCACAGTAACAATAAAGAGTTGCTTTTGCATATTCCTCATTGAAATGCGGTATCGTATATGGGGGAGAGGCTTTCGCTACTAGTCAGACCTGTAATAGAAGTTTGAAATATTTTCTTATTCCATTTTTAAATGATGGAATTCACTTTTTATGTGCTCCAATCTTTTTCTGAAATTACATAAATTACTTCGGAAGATGAAAGTTTTTACAAATGTGGAAACATGTTCCAAGGCACAACATGGTCATATACGTAGGAACAAATATTCTAATGAAATTTAAAATCGCCACAATCAGTAAAATTTTGGTATTACTGTATTTAGTCGTCTATCTGTTACATTATTACTTTACTACACACCCAACAATCAGTAAGTAAAATTAAAGCAGAAATATTATCAAAAGCCAGTTACATGTTAAACACATTCTGAAACACATTGGAAACTAACTCAGATTTCCACTTTCATAACAGGTGAAAGTCAGTTAAGATATTAGCGAAGTGCCCGAATTACGAAGTGCGGCTTAACTATCCACTCGCTGTATAAATTGTTCTAAAGAAATATAGCATTTTACTCGCAAAAAATTTTGTACCTGAAGAGTTGATTGTATACTTTACATAACTAGTTTGCATTGTTTTAAAAAATATATAGAATTTTTCTTGCCGTAAAAAATCTGAAACTGAAGAATTAATTATATATCCCAAATAGCTTTGCTAAATTATACAGTACTTAAATACGTAGAACTCGAAATATTTACAAACGGTGCACAAAAGACAATGTTATGTCTAGCAGCAAGAAAAACTGTAAAAAAGGCCGGAACAGGTTATGGCTGTCTCTGGTGTGCACATTCTTTCATTTGTTTCTAAAATACCCCACTATATTGAAACAGTGACCAAAAAGCATCATGTGTTCCTAGGTACACTATTCTCTAGGTACAATACTCTTCCCTACATATTGAGCTCTCTTACTCGATACGATTACCTATGAGTTATCTCACAAACTTTGTCTACATTTACAGAATGCGTAACCCGATATAGCATTGTTATGTACTTGCTGGTCAATACGAATCAGGAGAAAAACCACACACAAGAAGAGTCTTCGGGCTGATTTAAATAATTATTACAACTGGATTGCGGACGAGTTTTTTTGAACAGAAGTAGGGAAGGAGGCTAAGAAGTTATCGTGCCGCCGATGTCATTAATTATGAGTATGCGAAGGAAGAAGGATATAGATTGTGACACTGATCGTGGGGCCAACATAGCATTTGCTAAACCTAGATGGCAGGACCGAGATCCACATTCAGCCCCTCCTGAATGCGACGCGTGTCTTAAGCACTGCGAAATGCCACTCTGCTATGGACTCAAGAAGTCGTAAAACGCATCAGTAAACTGCAGATTCTGTTACTGGCTTGGTGAGCTAATTCTCAGGTGGGTCGAAGGTGTGAGCTTATTCTGACAAGGCTATTTCTTGTAAGGTTGTTGAAACCAGCCGTCTGGTGAGGTTAGCTGTACTGTCTAATGGATGACATTTTTTATACAGTTTGCGTACGGTTCAACACCACGTCCATATTGCTTACTGAGGTCGCGTTATATAAAATAGCAGGGCCGAAATTACAGTTGCTGCCTCGAAACTGCTGGAATGTCAGACATAAGAGCCGCATCCCAGGCTTCAGGAGCGGAAGACGAATGGCTAATAGTTTCTCTCGCACGTGCCACCGCACACGAGCGTGTCGACGTATAACTTCCTGGATACTTGACAGTTCCGCTCGCTGGAGGAGTTCAGAAACAGCACTTTGCTAAGGCTGCGTATGGGTTTGGGCACTATGTGGTCGTGTATAAAATCACTAAAAGTTGTACCATCGATTTGGCGGTTGGCAGGACGTATCAACGTGTTTCGAGAAATGAACAACAGATGGCAGCATTTTGCTGCATCACAGAAAGAAAGCTGTCAGTGGACAGGCTACTACTGAGTCAGAAACCAATTCGAAACATGGTAATTGCCATTAAAAGCAACTGAAAGGAAGAATTGTCACGCTACGCTACTGATTACCAAAATATTGTAACTTCAATTGCGCCAGGAGTCGCAAGAAGAAGACAGCCTGTGCAAGATGCAGGGCATTATTTTGAAACTAATAGGTCTTGCATTGCGTGTGTTTCTCCGTAATCACAGCTGGCTATATCCACCGCGAAGTGCCACTTCTGGAGATTGTCCCTTGATCTTCTAACTACAGAACGACGGCAGTTTAATGACCTCCACACGATGAAGTTCTGTTCATGTCCAGGTGGAAGGATTTACGAAAAGAGAGGCCAGATAGAATTATTCTCTAGTAGAGAAAGCCACAATTGCTTCCTTGCTGTAGCTGCTGTTATTTGCGAGACTGAAGCGTCTCGAGGAAACACACATTGGACCTCAGCTTTGGGGCAGCCGAAACACGCGCATGTAGTAGATCGGTTTTCTAATAAGCCTAAATTGTTGTCTCCGTGTTGTCAGCTACTTCACAACGAGTATCTGGTGACGATATGATTCCGACCTTGCAGACTGTTACAAATGGCGTCGGTTTCAAACATCCTGTCATTCAACATGCATTCAGCGCAGTCAGCTAACTGCTGGATTGAGAGACTGTCGCGTCGATACTTGGGAGTTTTGCGTCATTTCCAGGTCGAAGGAATCAATTTCTGGAAATAACAGTTACGGGAGATGAAACATGTGTGCAGTGTCACCACCAAGAAACGATCCAGGAAAAATATTCCGCACGCAATCTTCGGCAGAAAAGTCATGCTCACACCCTTTTGTGATACAAAAGGGATAGTTTTGGACTATTACATGGAAGGTGTGATGGGAATGACAATGACCAGTAATACATACTCAAATTTGCCACAAAATTATATTCGCGTCGCAATCTGCAATAAATGACGAGGACTTCTGACTGCAGTTGTTTTGTTGCAACACGACAATGCTCGTTCCCATACCGCCCGCTCGACCGGAATAACAATACAAGATATGAAATTTGGATGTGTCGAATACCTACCTTGCTCACCAGACCTTGTCACAGCTCAAAGAAGCGCTGGGAGATAAAATTTCTGAAGCGATGAAGATATGGTAACTGAGGTGCACGAATAGTTGCATTCACAATCAGAAGAGTTCTTCTTACGAGATACATTCGTGTACAAAACATACGGACGGAAGCAGCTTCCACATGATGAGTCACAGCCAAGTATCATAGCTCGATGAAACTTGGACCACGTATAGAAAGAACAGCTACGGTATAGAAAAGAGGCTAACTGAAAGAAATACGAAACGAAACGAACAGTAATGACACTTTTATTCCGAGACAATAATTACATTCAAGTGACCGTGATTTGTGGTGGTCCCTTTGACAATACGGTTAATAGGATGTGTGATCAGCACAGATCTCAATGCATGCTCTGCAACGTGCTCTCATAATGACCACGGGGTTGTTAACGAGTTCTTGTGGTAGGGCGTTCCAGTCCTCAAATGGCTCACATGGCTCTGAGCACTATGGGACTTAACATCTGAGGTCATCGGTCCCCTAGAACTTAGAACTACTTAAACCTAACTAACCTGAGGACATCACACACATCCATGTCCGAGGCAGGATTCGAACCTGCGACCGTAGCAGTCAGGCGGTTCCGGACTGAAGCGCCTAGAACCGCTCTGCCACCGCGGCCGGCTGTTCCAGTCCTCCATCAGTCCGGTTGACAACTGGTGGATGGTCGTTGGTGAATGTGGATATGCTGCGATACGTGTCCGCAAACCGTGCCACACGTGCTCGATGAGATTTAGGTTGGAGGAAAGCGCAGGCCAGTCCGTTCGCCCAATATCCACCCGTTCTGAGAGCTTCTCCATCTGCGCAGTTCGATGCTGTCGCGCATTGTCATCTGTAAAAATGAAGACGGGCCCGAAAGCACCCCTGAAAAAACGCACACGGGAAAGGATTAGGAGGGGCGTTTGAAAAAGTCTGTGCAAAAATAAAAACTACTTACGTGTTTCGGGTAAACCTTTTTATTTTTCGACTTAGTCTTCTTTTAGACTTATACACTTCGTCGAATGCTGTTCTAATTTGTTGATGCCTTCCAAATAATAGGAATTGTCCAAGTCTGCAAAACAACTATTAGTTGCTGCAATCACCTCCTCATTTGAATAAAATCTTTGGCCCACCAGCCATTTCTTCAAATTGGGGGTCCAATAGTAGTCTGAGGGTGCCAAATCTGGAGAATAGGGAGGGGGTGGGGGTGGGAAACGAGTTGGAATCCTATTTCGAATAATGTTGCGACCACAACTGCTGAGGTGTGCTGGTGCATTGCCGTGATGGAAAAGGACTTTTTTGTGGTCCAATCGCGCGGCGTTTTTCTTGCAGCTCGGTTTTCAAACAGTCCAATAACGATGAATAATACGCACCTCTAATAGTTTTACCCAATCCCAGATAGTCGATGAGGATTATCCCCTGCGAATTTCAAAAGACAGTCGCCATAACCTCTCCGGCCGAAGGAATCGTCTTCGCCTTTTTTGGTGCAGATTCTCCCTCAGTAACCCATTGTTTGGTCTCGGGAAAATGGTAATGTATCCGTGTTTCATCCACAGTGACGAAACGACGCTTAAAGTCCTACGGATTCTTCCGGAACAGCTGCAAACCAACCTCGCAACACTTAATACGATTCCATTTTTGGTCAAGTGTGAGAAATCGCGGAACCCATCTTGCGGATGGCTTTCACATGTCCAAATGTTTGTGCAAAATATTATGTACTCGTTCTTTCGAGATGCCCACAGCACTAGTAATCTCACGCACCTTAACTCTTCTGTCATCCATCACCAGATAATGGATTTTATCAATGATTTCTGGAGTCGTAACCTCCACAGGGCGTCCAGAACGTTCAGCGTCACTTGTGCCCATATGGCCACTCCGAAAATTTTGAAACCACTTATAAACTTTTCTAATCGAAGGTGCAGAGTCACTGTAATGTTTATAAAGCTTCTCTTTAGTCTCCTGAGGCATTTTGCCTTTTATAAAGTAATGTTTAATCATCACACGACATTGTTTTTCGTCCATTTTTTTGACAATCACTCGATTTCCTTGATTCACACGAATGCCAAACACAAAGAAATAGACCAATATGGCTGAAACTTAATGTGCGTTCTTTCCAAAGATGCTACTAACTAAACATGACCTCGATACGCGCCGGTGGTGCTATCTCTCGGACTTTGCATGGAATTTTCAAACGCCCCTCGTACAGTGTCACAATGACATCGACCGGTGAGGGTAGCGTGTTCAAAGATTTGGAGGTCAGTTCGCCCATGCAACATAATGCCTCCTTACACTATGACACTTGGACCACCGAAACGATCATGTTCGACTATGCTGGACATACCCTGGTATACGAGAGGGTCTTACACGTAATGCCCCCAGAAACACTGCCTAACATGATTGTTGTCCATGTGTTATGGTGTGGGGAATATTAATGTTGCAAGGGCATACTGACCTCTAAATCTGTGCGTCTTTTCACGGGTGCATTCGTCCCTGACTTGATGTTTAAGGATGACAGTGCGGGGCCACATCGAACTGCGCAGATGATATTCGGCGAACGGACTAGCCTGCCCACTTCCCCGATTTACATCTCAATGAGCACGTGCGGGATGCCTTGGGGAGACGTAACACGGCGCGTCAACACGCACCTGCTAGCACCTAGCATCTTCTTACTAACCGTGGGACCAGCAGGGGAGCTCCTTGTAGAGCATGCATTGCTGTCCTCGGTGATCACACATTCCATAAGATCCATGTCTTACCTTTTGTACTGCCCATGGGACCATCATAAATCGCGGTGGTATCAGTGTAATTATTGTCTTTGAATAAAAGTGTTATTTCTGTTTGTTTTATTGCGTATTTACACTCCTGGAAATGGAAAAAAGAACACATTGACACCGGTGTGTCAGACCCACCATACTTGCTCCGGACACTGCGGGAGGGCTGTACAAGCAATGATCACACGCACGGCACAGCTGACACACCAGGAACCGCGGTGTTGGCCGTCGAATGGCGCTAGCTGCGCAGCATTTGTGCACCGCCGCCGTCAGTGTCAGCCAGTTTGCCGTGCCATACGGAGCTCCATCGCAGTCAATAACACTGGTTGCATGCCGCGACAGCGTGGACGTGAACCGTATGTGCAGTAGACGGACTTTGAGCGAGGGCGTATAGTGGGCATGCGGGAGGCCGGGTGGACGTTCCGCCGAATTGCTCAACACGTGGGGCGTGAGGTCTCCACAGTACATTGATGTTGTCGCCAGTGGTCGGCGGAAGGTGCACGTGCCCGTCGACCTGGGACCGGACCGCAACGACGCACGGATGCACGCCAAGACCGTAGGATCCTACGCAGTGCCGTAGGGGACCGCACCGCCACTTCCCAGCAAATTAGGGACACCGTTGCTCCTGGGGTATCGGCGAGGACCACTCGCAACCGTTTCCATGAAGCTGGGCTACGGTCCCGCACACCGTTAGGCCGTCTTCCGCTCACGCCCCAACATCGTGCAGCCCGCCTCCAGTGGTGTCGCGACAGGCGTGAATGGAGGGACGAATTGAGACGTGTCGTCTTCAGCGATGAGAGTCGCTTCTGCCTTGGTGCCAATGATGGTCGTATGCGTGTTTGGCGCCGTACAGGTGAGCGCCACAATCAGGACTGCATACGACCGAGGCACACAGGGCCAACACCCGGCATCATGGTGTGGGGAGCGATCTCCTACACTGGCCGTACACCTCTGGTGATCGTCAAGGGGACACTGAATAGTGCACGGTACATCCAAACCGTCATCGAACCCATCGTTCTACCATTCCTAGACCGCTAAGGGAACTTGCTGTTCCAACAGGACAATGCACGTCCGCATGTATCCCGTGCCACCCAACGTGCTCTAGAAGGTGTAAGTCAACTACTCTGGCCAGCAAGATCTCCGGATCTGTCCCCCATTGAGCATGTTTGGGACTGGATGAAGCGTCGTCTCACGCGGTCTGCACGTCCAGCACGAACGCTGGTCCAACTGAGGCGCCAGGTGGAAATGGCATGGCAAGCCGTTCCACAGGACTACATGCAGCATCTCTACGATCGTCTCCATGGGAGAATAGCAGCCTGCATTGCTGCGAAAGGTGGATATACACTGTACTTGTGCCGACATTGTGCATGCTCTGTTGCCTGTGTCTATGTGCCTGTGGTTCTGTCAGTGTGATCATGTGATGTATCTGACTCCAGGAATGTGTCAATAAAGTTTCCCCTTCCTGGGACAATGAATTCACGGTGTTCTTATTTCAATTTCCAGGAGTGTATTTCAGTTACGTTTTATACTATACGTAGGAGTTCTTTCTATTTTTGATCCAAGTTTCATCGAGAAGTGTTACTTGGCAGAGTCACATCATGTGAAAGTTACTCCTTTACTTAAGTTGTATACACCAGTTTATATATGCACTTCAGATGCGTTCGGCAAGTTGGAGAAGAGAGTGAGTAAGAGTGAGAGAGAGAGAGAGAGGGGGGGGGGGGGTGAGATACCGTATACATGCGTGTGATAAACACCTTCCCTCGACAGTTTCTCTCCTTCATACCTGCTCTGTGTTGCCACAGATGACGTTTCACTTATCTCATTTGTACTAAGACCGCAGTACATGCGAGGCGCCTGTTTGCTTTCACCGCCGTGAATGGAATGCGTAAGTTCTAATTAATGCAGTCCTCTACAGTTGTTGTCCCCTGCGCAGTAAACAGGACGTAAGCCGTGAATTAGTTATCATCAGGCTGTAAGAAACTTTTAGCGAGGAACTGATATTATGTGAATAATTAAATTTTCAATTGTTTTGTTTGTACGGGATGTCACCCGCTTTTTATTAACAGAGTGGGAGATTCTGAACAATTACATTCCACTTCAGAATCACAAATAATTTCCATCGTTCAACGAAACAATGAACTGCGTTTTTCCGTAATTACTATCGCACTGTTCTCAACTACGTGTCCAAATACATTGCGAATAAAATCTTAATCTGATGCCGACCGTGGCAGACGACATGTCTGTCCTCCAAGACTATCAGTACAGCTCTCACTTTCACAGACTAGACATTGCAAATTAAGTCTTAGCTGTTACCGCGGCAGGCAACATGTACGTTCTACGGGGCTGCCGAACCAGCTCTTATCTTACAGCCGAACCACTTCGCCCGCCATCCGTGGTAGGCGCTATCCGAAGATCTACGAAGTGTTTCGTCTGCCTTTTCGTTTAGCAGTTGTTTGTTATTCTGATGGTTGTTAATACGTGTGAAACAATGGAAAGGTGGCCCGCTATTGAGAGTTGCTTTAGTATGAAATGTAAATAAATACACTGCTTAGCTTTTTTAATATTAATAATAGAAGATTATAATTTTGACGCGCAACTTCCGAACGCAGCAGCCAATCACGGAGTCGGGCCACAATTTTGGTGGTGTTTCTCACGATACCTGTACCGAACAAACCATATGTCATCGGTACCTCACAACACATGTACGTCATCTTGCCACAGGTGCCTTTCCAACTGCTCTAAGAAGGGCTTCTCGTACATAAATATGATGGCTGCAAACCCAGAAATGGAGCGCATGCTTTACATGTCATGGGAACCATGTCGAAAATTGATGCGTCTGAATTTTTTCTGTATTACCACATTTGTAAGATAACAGTTAAGGTCATTTGAATATATATTTTTTTAATACGTTCAACTCGCTTCGTAGCTGTGATTACGCTGAACATACTCAGGTACGGAAGAAAAGAGAGAGGCCAAACTTACGAAGTAAGCGAAGGAGTCGTAATGTAAAACACAGTCTCTCATAAGAGATTGGTCGTAATGGGGTAAAAAAAAAGTTGCAAGTTTGAAATAGGATTTTTTTGTGTATTTGATTATTTTGGTTATTTCGTCGTTTTAGATACCTATTGCTGATGCATACTGACCGAAAGCGTTCATAATCCCAACTGCAATTACGATCTGGATTGTTCATGAATTAAACTTACTTAGAGCAAATCAGTTTCGTCGGAAGCTGACAGGGTGTGATGTACATGACTGTGAAAGTGAGAGTGAAGAAGACGTGCTGTTCCCCTTCGCCTTCCCACAGCCATTGAGAGCACACAGGATGCAGCCATCTGCATATCGTGCCACTTATCGACAGCAGTGACGTCTGCGTCGTGGGCTGTAAGGTCACACTCCGCTCCGGCGCTGATGGAGACACTTAGCCTCTTGCGCACGTCTCCGATCAACTCGTTCCCGCCACTGATCTCGAAACGTGTCTGTTCCACCGCGGATAGAGACCGTACTGGGCCCTCAAGGTATAAAATCATCACAGACTGGAAAAAACTGCATAATTTTGACTGTAACTACGCTGCCCCACAGAATTAAAGCATCACTTTTTTGGAAACCCCGCAACTGTCTTGCATTCCAACGCATAAGTTTTACGTCTTTGCTCAAAAGGGCCAACAACTTCCCTCTGTAAGGTGCAAAAGCGTTGCGCCCTGCGACGTCACCCTTGTGCTCGACGATGCTTGAGACAGCAAGTTGTCGATACGTGCGGGAAAAAGGCCAAAGCTGAGAAGTTCTTGTGATTTGTAAAGTGAGTTAGTGATGTGACACCAAATTTCACCACAATTCCGCCCGACAAGACCGTGAATGTCACACGATAGGAACGTCGTCACATTTTTTTGATGCAGCGAGGGTCAGAATCGCTACGCTCAGCATTGACATCACGCGGTTTTCTTGTGAGTGGCCGAGAAAAATATTTTCAGACACACCGCTGCTCAGTGAAACCACCCTTTTCCCTCTGACGCTGGTTCTCACTCATTTCCCGGTGGTATCGATAGTTCACAGTGCGGCGAGCAAAAGGACGACATTGTTGATAACCTTCGGCACTTTTGTCACATCATGGACAGTTCGATCCATTTTGACAGACATCATGGGGCTGACTGAATGTGATCTCATCCCTTTGGAGTGCAGTGCAACCACAAGTTTTGGTCTTGTTTATAGGGTGGAAATACAGGGACCGTTGAACACAATTCGACGAAAGTTGGGAATGGTGCGAAGCAGCAAAGGATCCTGACGCTTTTTCAGAGCTTTTGTTTCACACCGTCATGTGACATGATCACAGTGGATTGCGACATTGACACATGCGTGAATAAAATGGCGTAGGGTTCCTCTAAGATCCATCAGTTAGGTAAACTCCTTGGTGACATCCATCCACATTTACTGAGTACTTGATAAATGTGCCTTTACAGAGAAAACTGATTAAATACTCCTCAGCACCAGCACGCAAGAAACAGCGCTCAAAGATGCCTCAAGTGGTAGCCTACCTACAGACACCTCGACCTACTTTGTGGGTTCTCTCTGTGAAGGTACATTTTTAAAATTCTTAATATACATGGGCATGCGTCACAGAGGGTTTTGCGAAACTGGGGTGTCTTAAGGAAATATTCTGCCATTTCATTCTTGCATGTGCCTGTGTCACATCTCTTCATGATCACGCCACAGGAGGGTGTGAAATAGCAGCACTGAAAAACCTTAGAGACCCTTTTATGCATCCGATAGCATAAAATTTCGTCGAATGGTTTTAAAAGATCCCTAGTGGTTCCAACTTGTAAACGAGGCAAAAATTGTGGTCGTACTGCACCGCTAAGAGGTGCGATCACTTTGAATGTGCATAGAGAAGTGCTGAAACATCAGAGGGTATCGGCAGTGGCAAATGCTGTGGAGAACGGCGTCGTCTCTGCATTATTGCGAACTGTTGTTATCGACCACAAAATTCGTGGGAGTCAACACTCTAAGGAAAGTGATGGTTGGTTTCATTGAGGCCCTTCTTGCCATCCACTAAGGTATTTTCGTTTCGATTATGAATGGCGCTGTATCTGAAATGTTTTCCCCAACCAACCACAAGAAACCCTCGTAGTTTTCTCGTTGAGCGTTCCGTTCTGACATCCATTGCAGAGGCGTCAAAAGAAGGGGTTAAATGTGGCTAAGAGGGACTATGACGACGTTTCTACCGTGTGACGTCCGCGGTGGCCGTAGGCAATATTGTAGTGAAATTTGGTGACAATTTGACATTATTAACGCACTTCATGCAACACATGAGCTTCGGAGATCTGCCCTTTTTTTCTTAATTGTCATCACCACGTTGTCTGTGCATCATAAGCCTGAGGTCGATGTAGGTGGCGCCATGCTTTTGCGCCATTGCAGAGGAAGGTTGTGGCTATGTTGAAGCCATATTTCAGAGGCTTATGCATTGGAATGGGAAACATTTACAGGTTTTCGAAAAAGTGATCATTTAATTCTGTTGCGCAGTGTGTATTTCTTTGTGAGTGTCTCAAGCTTGTTTCGGCTAAAGTAAGACTAAAAGTCTGTAAGTCCTGGATTCAATCCCATACCGGTGCTGAGATTTTTTTCAACTAATATGATTTTCACGTTTAGCAGTTCTCTGTGCAAGTAAAGGAAAGAAAATTTACAATGTGTTTCGTATTCGAAGTTCAATAATCGTCCTAAGACTTGCTGGGTGGTCCGGGACTCAGGTCGGAAATTACTAGTCAAGTGAATTAACAATCAAATGAACTTAACACCTCGAACAGGACCACAGAGTATTGCATCACAATGGTTAACAAATCCCCACCTGGCTTTCCAGGTAGTGATTTTCCATGTTTTCCTTAAATCAGTTATGTTTATTATGTAGATTAAAAAATATGTATTTTGCAGCTGAATCTTTATTCTGTTTTTAATTCATAGCCTAAACACACACACACACACACACACACACACACACACACACACACACACACACAAAGTGCCACCCTACCAACTTTCATCCCAAACCCAACACCCCACTCCACTCCCATTATGTATAGATCACACGATCAGTCAGCCATAGAGCAAATGAGCAAGTTATAGGCAAAGTGCAACCGGATAGGTTACGTGTTGAAGTGTATAAGTGTGACATACTATCAATGTACTGTGTGTGTGTGTGTGTGTGTGTGTGTGTGTGTGTGTGTGTGTGTGTGTGTGTGTGTGTGTGTGTCGCTATGGTTGGCCGCTAGAAGGCTCTGCCATAGGTCAAACGGATATCAACTGCGTTTTTTAAAATAGGAACCCCAATTTTTTTATTACAAATTCGTGTAGTACGTAAAGAAATATGAATGTTTTAGTTGGACCACTTTTTTCGCTTTGGGATCGATGGCGGTGTAATAGTCACAAACATATGGCTCACAATTTACGTAGGTACGTTTGAACATTTTAATTCGGTTGTTCCAGTGTCATACATGTACCTTTGTGAACTTATCATTTTTGAGAACGCATGCTATTACAGCGTGATTACCTGTAAATACCACATTAATGCAATGAATGCTCAAAATGATGTCCGTCAACCTCAATGCATTTGGCAATACGTGCAACGACATTCCTCTCAAACAGGGAGTAGTTAGCCTTCCGTAATGATCGCACATGCATTAACAATACGCTGACGCATGTTGCCAAGCGTTGTCGGTGGATAACGATGGCAAATATCCTTCAACTTTCCCCACAGCAAGAAATCGGGGGACGTCAGATCCGGTGAACGTGCGGGCCACGGTATGGTGCTTCTACGACCAATCCACCTGTCACGAAATATGCTACTCAATACCGCTTCAACCGCACGCGAGCTATGTGCCGGATATCCATCATGTTGGAAGTATATCGCCATTCTGTCATGCAGTGAAGCATCTGTAGTATCATTTGTAGAACATCACGTAGGATATATGCACACATTTCGATAAAATGGGGGCCAATTATCCTTCCTACCATATTGCCACACCATACATTAACATGCCAAGGTCGCTGATGTTCCACTTGTCACAGACATCGTGCATTTTCCGTTGCCCAATAGTGCATATTATGCCGGTTTATGTTACCGCTGTTGGTGAATGACGCTTCGTCGCTAAATAGAACGCCTGCAAAAAATCTGTCATCGTCCCGTAATTTCTCTTGTGCCCAGTGGCAGAACTGTACACGAAGTTCAAAGTCGTCGCCATGCAATTCCTGGTGCTTAGAAATATGGTACGGGTGCAATCGATGTTGATGTAGCATTCTCAACACCCGATTCTCGCGCAAGTTGTCTGCTACTTATGTGCGGATTAGCCGCGACAGCAGCTAAAACACCTACTTGGGCATCATCATTTGTTGCAGGTCGTGGTTGACGTTTCACATGTGGCTGAACACTTCCTGTTTCCTTAAATAACGTAACTATCCGGCGAACGGTCCGGACAGTTGGATGATGTCGTCCAGGATACCGAGCAGCATACAGAGCACATGCCCGTTGGGCTTTTTGATCACAACAGCCATACATCAACACGATATTGACCTTTTCTGCAATTGGCAAACGGTTCATATTAACACGAGTAATGTATCACGAAGCAAATACCGTCCGCACTGGCGCAATGTTACGTGATACCACGTACTTATACGTTTGTGACTATTACAGCGCCATCTATCACAAAGCGAAAAAAGTGGTACAACTAAAAAATTCAAATTTCTTTACATACTACACGAATATGTAATAAAAAATGGGGGTTCCTATTTAAAAAACGCAGTTGATATCCGTTTGACCTATGGCAGCGCCATCTAGCGGGCCAACCATAGCGCCATCTGGTTTACCCCTTCAAGCTAGACGAGTTTCGTTTGATGCTTATTTCGTGAGATATTTGGCCCGGTCACTATCAGTGGACCGCCCTATATATACACTCCTGGAAATTGAAATAAGAACACCGTGAATTCACTGTCCCAGGAAGGGGAAACTTTATTGACACATTCCTGGGGTCAGATACATCACATGATCACACTGACAGAACCACAGGCACATAGACACAGGCAACAGAGCATGCACAATGTCGGCACTAGTACAGTGTATATCCACCTTTCGCAGCAATGCAGGCTGCTATTCTCCCATGGAGACGATCGTAGAGATGCTGGATGCAGTCCTGTGGAACGGCTTGCCATGCCATTTCCACCTGGCGCCTCAGTTGGACCAGCGTTCGTGCTGGACGTGCAGACCGTGTGAGACGACGCTTCATCCAGTCCCAAACATGCTCAATGGGGGACAGATCCGGAGATCTTGCTGGCCAGGGTAGTTGACTTACACCTTCTAGAGCACGTTGGGTGGCACGGGATACATGCGGACGTGCATTGTCCTGTTGGAACAGCAAGTTCCCTTGCTGGTCTACGAATGGTAGAACGATGGGTTCGATGACGGTTTGGATGTACCGTGCACTATTCAGTGTCCCCTCGACGATCACCAGAAGTGTACGGCCGGTGTAGGAGATCGCTCCCCACACCATGATGCCGGGTGTTGGCCCTGTGTGCCTCGGTCGTATGCAGTCCTGATTGTGGCGCTCACCTGCACGGCGCCAAACAAGCATACGACCATCATTGGCACCAAGGCAGAAACGACTCTCATCGCTGAAGACGACACGTCTTCATTCGTCCCTCCAATCACGCCTGTCGCGACACCACTGGAGGCGGGCTGCACGATGTTGGGGCGTGAGCGGAAGACGGCCTAACGGTGTGCGGGACCGTAGCCCAGCTTCATGGAGACGGTTGCGAATGGTCCTCGCCGATACCCCAGGAGCAACAGTGTCCCTAATTTGCTGGGAAGTGGCAGTGCGGTCCCCTACGGCACTGCGTAGGATCCTACGGTCTTGGCGTGCATCCGTGTGTCGCTGCGGTCCGGTCCCAGGTCGACGGGCACGTGCACCTTCCGCCGACCACTGGTGACAACATCGATGTACTGTGGAGACCTCACGCCCCACGTGTTGAGCAATTCGGCTGTACGTCCGCCTGGCCTCCCGCATGCCCACTATACGCCCTCGCTCAAAGTCCGTCAACTGCACATACGGTTCACGTCCACGCTGTCGCGGCATGCTACCAGTGTTGAAGACTGCGATGGAGCTCCGTATGGCACGGCTAACTGGCTGACACTGACGGCGGCGGTGCACAAATGCTGCGCAGCTAGCGCCATTCGACGTCCAACACCGCGGTTCCTGGTGTGTCCGCTGTGCCGTGCGTGTGATCATTGCTTGTACAGCCCTCTCACAGTGTCCGGAGCAAGTATGGTGGGTCTGACACACCGGTGTCAATGTGTTCTTTTTTCCATTTCCAGGAGTGTATATATAGTTTATTGACTACTGATGGTATATAGTAGGGATAACTGAAACATGTGTGATTAAAAACGGAAAACTGACTTGCTCTTATCTACAAGATAAGCATAACCGAAGCGGCAGCTGAGGAAATATGACTGTAAACATTAACAATATTACTCCCGTAAATCGTTCGAGGAAAACGCAAAGATGATTTCTTGAACAAGGACACAGCCGATTTCCATCGCCGTTCAGCACAATCCGAGATCGCGCGCTATCGCTAATGACTTCAGCGTGACCATCTGACTGTACTGTATAGCTCAAACTAATCTTTAAGTTAGAGAGTTACATTTGTGTTCTACCTACTAAACAGTAAGTAGGTAAATAAAAGAAAAGAAGCCTACACAGTATCGAAATTGGTGATAATATTAATGTTACCACTCTTGTTGTTCGTAATATTATGAAATATTTACGCCAGTCCGTTGGTTTCTATTGTGCCTGTTTACGATTTTCTCTAATGTTTCCACTCACAACCAAACAGCTACGTACCAAGTATAAAACACGAGTGAAAATTAGAAATCTACTTTCTCGAGAATATGCGTACAAATGATAACTTCACCGGGAAGTGTTGCCATTATTAATAGCCGACCGCTGTGGCCGAGCGGCTCTAGGCGTTTCAGTCCGGAACCGCGCTGCCGCTATGGTCGCAGGTTTGAATCCTGCCTCGGGCGTGGATGTGTGTGATATCCTTAGGTTAGTTAGGTTTAAGTAGTTCTACGTCTAGGGGACTGATGACCTCGGATGTTAAGTCCCATAGTCCCTATAGCCATTTGAACCATTATTAAGACAAATTATGCGCAGTGACAGTTCTGAGCATGAAGATATATATTTTCAGTTCTGCAGTCACTGAAACGAATTAAATGTTCCCCTCATTTTCTAAGTACTGTCGTATTTATTAACACGAAGCAATTTTGGATTGTCCATGTATGTAAGAATATTAAGACTTGACAATCTATCGGGCAGTACATATCAATAAGATGAAGCAGTGGAAACACAAATATAAACGGTATTGCATTAATGCAAAAGCTCTTAGCAAACTAAAGGGAGAAAACTTAGAGTTTACTGTTCTAAGGATTTGGATACGAATAACTAGTTCAATCTATTATGGAAGGAAAGGAAGTCAACGTGGCTTTGATTAAGAGACTATCGATCGAGTGATTAACGCAACGACGAAAAACTTGAATCAGTGTGCTTAGTGAGATGGAGGCATTAATTCAGCTTCTACCGACTACGAGTCCTGTGTCTTTATCATCACTCTATATCGCTTAAAAAAGTTGGTAGCATCTGCTTGCCGCACTAACAGTTCTTATTTGGGACGAGTGTCAGCATATATACATTTCCCTTGATTATTTATGGTTCTATTCCACGTGGGAAGAAATCTGCTTGTTCGAAGTTGGAAACGTTTTACAAGACAAATTTGAGAAGTATTTTCCTCACAGACTTCTGGATAGATGTTGCAGAAGGTAGGGTATGAGTGGTTAAGATCAGGAGAGTGTGTGCGATGCAGAACACATCCCAATAAAATTTCTGAATAGCTGCGTTTGTTGTGTTAGCAGCGCACTAACATACATTAACATGCAGCGCAACCTTCTTGGATATTTTTCTTCTCGGACTCTGGGAAGCCATCTGAGGTGTTGGCAGTGCCAGAAACTGCGATTGCATTTCTGCGAAGCAGTTCGTGGTACACGAAGGGTTCTTTACCCACCAGACGCATAACATGGTGTTTTCTGCGTGTGTGATATCTACACCAGTATTCCAGATGTCAACCAAAGGTTATTTGGCGGAAGATACATATTAAAGTAACTGCTAACATTACCCCATCCCCTAACCCTTCCAAGTCACATTCACCAATGACGCGTTTCTTTAATTGTGACACCATATAGCATAGCCTCTGGAGAAAAAGAGAGAATAGTAATGTGTAGTACCTTTGTCATTTGGTACAAAAATGAGGAACGTTTTTTGTTTCATTGTCTTCTTGGTTCTTATGTTCTAGCTCACGGACGCTTATTGTCCACGGTCTGTAACTAATACAATTATTTTTAGTAATACTAGTGATAATTTGAATATATATAAAAATAATTATTCAAAAATGTGTTTTTGTCAGTAGCAAGTACCTTTCCTACCCATGATTTAGTTACGTAATAATTAAATGTTGCCCTGGCCATTTTGTTTAGGCTCGTTGTTGTAGCGACGCCATTAATAATAAAAATGAAGTATGCTATTTTAATAATCACTTAATGCTAAAGGTATTAAAAAATAATCTCAATAAATACAAAACGGCGTCATATTTTCTAATTCATTTTTGGCTAGAAGGTACAGTTTTATTAAGAGTAATTTCTATAAATGTGTACGCTGCCATTGCACATAGGCAGCTATCCCGGAGCTTCAAGCCTCACAGAAAAAATAATTAAGCATTGTGTTTAATTGAGTTAACGCGTAATATTAAAAAAAGTTTTTTTTTAATCCATCGTGAGTGAGACGGATGTCTTCACGTTGAAATAAGTGTGATATTTCTGGCGATAGCGCCCTGAGAAAATTTAGCCGTGGCTTTTAACAAACATAAAAGAGAATTTTTAACAAAACATTTCTTTCAGTTATCAGAATATTCTCTAATCATTCAAAAAAAAGTTACACGATAACCAGTGTCATTAAGCGATATGCATAAAGAAGAAAATGCAGCATTCCGTGTCTCGTCTTGAAACGCCGAACTTTCAGAACTCTCTCCTTCTCTGATGAACAATTTCTTCATTAAAAATGTTGTGTGACTAGAGCCTATCCTTAGCGAGACCGTTCGCCTGGCGCAAGTCTTTCGATTTGACGCCATTTCGGCGACTGGCGCGTCGATGGGGATGAAATGATGATGATTAGGACAACACAACACCCAGTCCCTGAACGGAGAAAATCTCCGACCCAGCCTGGATCTAACACCGTACCAGTTAGCACTAAAGAAGTAATGAACTACAACATCATGCCTCATGGGGTACATTTACTGCGTGAGCAGCGAAAAGTAGTTAGCGATAAACTTTTTCCTTTCGTCATTTTGTAGTGGCTGACAGCAAGAAAAAAATTCGTAAAGGTGCAAGTCGCTGGGAGCTCTCATTCTCAAATACTGGATGTATAAAGTCTGAGTTACACTTCTCTTTCATCACCATCCCTTTGACAAGTAGGTGATTCTCACCTCCACAGCGATTGTCACCGTACAGTAAGGTATATATGTACGAAGTTTCCTTGAAATCGGTCCAGTGGTTTAGGAGAAGATGTGGAACATACATACATACACACAGACAAACACACACACACACACACACACACACACACACACACACACACACACACACACCCATACATACATCCACTTTTATAAGATGCATGGATAACAACGAATATTGCGGAACACAGTTTTGTTACATGAATAAGAATTAACCAGAATCAGAGAGAAACGCGAAAATGAAGAAAAAGAAAAATTAGCGCATAGCAGAAAATGAATCTTCTTCCTACTACTCTGTAATTGCACGTCCCTAAGCACACGAGACCACTCCGAACACAAACACTTCTATCCTTTATCATCGTTCATATTATGGTCTCCTAAAGGCTTTTACTGCCGATGTGTTCTTAACTAAAATCGGGAATTTGTGATAAGTTTCTAAGGGACCAAACTGCTGAGCTCATCGGTCCCTAGGCTTATACTCTACTTAATCTAACTTAAACTAACTTACGCTAAGGACAACACATACACCCATGCCTGATGGAAGACTCGAACCTCCGACGGGGGGAGCCGCGAACCTTGCAAGGCGCCTAAGACCGCGCGGCCACACAGTTCTGTTGTTGTTAACTGATATTATATTTTTAATACGTCGTATCAAGAGTAATGTGTTTGTTATAAATCTTCAGTGCGCCATGCCTTGAAACGGCATACCGTCGGGGAGCAGATTATACTGGATTGGGTGACCTGTCCATTTGCTAGATGTATCTTTGGGCTTCACTGATACTGGCAAAGGGAGTGACAGAACTCGATGATAACAATTTACACGTTGTTTCGTCATTGAGATGATAGTAAGATGATGATTACTTTTGGTTCGAGTCACGTGAAATCATCAACTTTTTTTGAGTATAGCCGACCGGAGTGACCGAGCGGTTCTAGGCGCTTCAGTCCGGAACCGCGGCATCTCTACGGTCGCAGGTTCGAATCCTGCCTCGAGCATGGATGTGTGTGATGTCCTTAGGTTAGTTAGGTTTAAGTAGTTCTAAGTCTAGGGGACTGATGACCTCAGATGTTAAGTCCCATAGTGCTCAGAGCCATTTGAACCATTTTTGAGTCTGTAATATTCATATGGGAGAAAATGACTCTTAAATGCTATCAAACGCCGATAACCGGAAAGAGTCTTCTTTGTAATAGCTGGAGCGCTTTCGCACACATTTTTACTGTGGCGTACCTGAGACAGCCTATTAAACCGGAGGCCCTGGCTGGCGTCCTACCGCCCTCGAGCCTGTAATCTGATCGTGCTCCGCTAACCTGCCTTACAGACACGGGCGACGCAGTAGGAAGGAGCCCGCACTGCTGGGCTTGCGGCTTACGCCCTGCTCCCTCCGTACATCTAATTAGGCACGCAGCCGCGGCCGCACCGGGGTCGTTATCCTTGCACCGCTCCGTACGGCTTCCGCCAACCGCACACATGCGTTCCCCGTAATCTCCCAGGCGTTGCCGTCGCGTGCTTGATAGGACTCGAATTTTCGGGCATCCGGCTACGCCGTTCCGTTAAACGAGCTCGATATACATCGCCGGCTCATCTGTGGGTGCCAGGTGCAAGAATTGCTGAATGCTGTTTCACAGAGGAAGACTGCACTGTAGTTCCTTCTCTAGATCGTCGCACAGATGACAAAATGGTAGATATCGAAATAGACGACAGAAGGATAGAGAGACAATTAAAATCGCTCAAAAGATGATGGGATGCCAGTTCGATTTTACACAGAGTACGCGAAGAAACTTGCCCTCCCTTCTTGCAGCGGAGTACCGCAGGTCTCTAGAAGAGCGTAGCGTTCCAAAGGATTGGAAAAGGGCACAGGTCTTCTCCGTTTTCAAGAAGGGACGTCGAACAGATGTGCAGAACTATAGACCTATATCTCTAACGTCGATCAGTTGTAGAATTTTGGAACACGTATTATATTCGAGTATAATGACTTTCTGGAGATTAGAAATAGTTCAAATGGCTCTGAGCACTATGGGACTCAACTGCTGTGGTCATCAGTCCCCTAGAACTTAGAACTACTTAAACCTAACTAACCTAAGGACACCACACACATCCATGCCCGAGGCAGGATTCGAACTTGCGACCGTAGCAGTCGCACGGTTCCGGACTGCGCGCCTAGAACCGCGAGACCACCGCGGCCGGCTGGAGACTAGAAATCTACTCTGTAGGAATCAGCATGGGTTCCGAAAAAGACGATCGTGTGAAACCCAGCTCACGTTATTCGTCCACGAGACTCAGAGGGTCATAAACACGGGTTCCCAGGTAGATGCCGTGTTTCTTGACTGCCGCAAGGCGTTCGATACAGTTCCCTACAGTCATTTAATGAACAAAGAAAGAGCATATGGACTATCAGACCAATTGCGTGATTGGATTGAAGAGTTCCTAGATAGCAGAACGCAGCATGTCATTCTCAATGGAGAGAAGTCTTCCGAAGTAAGAGGGATTTCAGGTGTGCCGCAGGGGAGTGTCGTAGAACCGTTGCTATTCACAATATACATAAATGACCTTGTGGATGACATCGAAAGTTCACTGAGGCTTTTTTCGGATGATGCTGTGGTATATCGAGAGGTTGTAACAATGGAAAATTGTGCTGAAATGCAGGAGGATCTGCAGCGAATTGACGCATGGTGCAAGGAATGGCAATTGAATCTCAATGTAGACAAGTGTATTGTGCTGCGAATACATAAAAAGAAAGTTCCCTTATCATTTGGCTACAATATAGCAGGTCAGTAGCTAGAAGCAGTTAATTCCATAAATTATCTGGGAGTACGCATTAGGAGTGATTTAAAATTTAATGATCATATAAAGTTGATCGTCGGTAAAGCAGATGCCAGACTGAGATGCATTGGAATAATCCTAAGGAAATGCAATCCGAAAACAAAGGAGGTAGGTTACAGTACGCTTGTTCGGCCACTGCTTAAATACTGCTCAGCAGTGTGGGATCCGTACCAGATAGAGTTGATAGAGGAGATAGACAAGATCCAAGGGAGAGCAGCGCGCTTCGTTACAGGATCATTTGGTAATCGCGAAAGCGTTACGGAGATGATAGATAAACTCCAGTGGAAGACTTTGCAGGAGAGACGCTCAGTAGCTCTGTACGGGTACCTTCACCGAGGAGTCACGCAATATATTGCTCCCTCCTACGTATATCTTGCGAAGAGACCATGAGGATAAAATCAGAGAGATTAGAACCCACACAGAGGCATACTGACAATCCACGAACAATACGAGACTGGAATAGAAGGGTGAACCGATAGAGGTACTCAAGGTACCCTCCGCCACACACCGTCAGGTAGCTTGCGGAGTATGGATGTAGATGTAGATGTAGAAAGTATTTGCCAAAAACAAGACAATGTAAAATTATAACTTTAGCGCTTACGTTAACAGGTAATGGGAAAGTTTCACTATATAGCAAATATGTAATGATTATGAAAAGGAAAAAATAAAATCAGAGAAAGCATATTCAAAACTGCAGTATAGGCTATTTTCAGGGATCATCAATCTTTCGACTGGTGTGATGCGGCCCGCCACGAATTCCTCCTATATACCGTCAGCATCTGAGAGAAACACTTGAACTCTGCGTCCTGAATTATTTACTGAATGTATTCCAATCTCTTACTTTCAGCTATACGGGAACCAGACAAGTTTTAATGTATACTTATTCGAGCTTTCACCCATCTTCAGTTGGCTTACTACTTATCAGATATCATAACATTAAAAATACCAGCTGGAATTCGAATGCTGCAGCTGCTCTGCGCGGAATTGCAATTAAACTACTACAATTCGTGCGGTATAAGAGTTACAATGTATTGGGTTGGTGCATAAGTTCGTAGCATTTTTTCCATAAGTTTTATAAGTACAACAGATACATATAACAGAGATTTTAGTGATAATAAGGTATTCTCCGTCTTCGTCCACAAGTAGCCCATCGGGACCATCCGACCGCCGTATCATCCACAGCTGATGATGCGGATAGGAGGGGCGTATGGTCAGCACACCGCTCTCCTGGTCGTTACAATGGTTTTCTTTGAACGGAGCCGCTACTATTCGATCGAGTAGCTCCTCTATTGGCATCACGAGGCTGAGTGCACCCCGAAAAATGGCAACGGCTTATGGCGGCCAAGATGGTCACCCATCCAAATGTCGGCCACGCCCGAAAGCGCTTAACTTTGGTGATCTGACGGGAACCGGTGTATCCACTGCGGCATGGCCGTTGACTAATAGTGTACTCTGCTTCACTGTTTGCAACAGCCTGCCAACGTTGGGGTAAATTTTAGATTCCGCGACTGTACGATACATGTGATTTTGAGGCGAAGAACTCGTCGAGCCATGTTTGGAGCGCATTTTCATCCGGTATGGAATTTCCATGAAGGTTGCTCCATAAAGAGCGGCAAAGGTGAAAACCTGAGAACAAGATCAGGTGAATATGGTGGGTGCAGAATGACTTCCCAACCCAAATGCTGTATAGTGTTTTTTGTCAGTCTAGCAGAATGCGGGGGTCGTTATCGTGGAGTGACATCAATGCACGCAGTTATTCCCAAGAAGTCTCAGCGGTTGAGTTGACAATAAATGTCAACACTGATGGTTGCACCTCGGGAAAGCAAGTCATACTGCGCTACGCCGTCACTGTTACACCAGATGCATAACATTATCTTTTGTGGGTGTGCACAGGTCTTTGTGCGGTGAGTTACTGCTTTGTTTGGGCTC
This sequence comes from Schistocerca gregaria, assembly GCF_023897955.1. Taxonomy (NCBI): domain Eukaryota; kingdom Metazoa; phylum Arthropoda; class Insecta; order Orthoptera; family Acrididae; genus Schistocerca; species Schistocerca gregaria. The sequence goes on along the minus strand of NC_064923.1, from coordinate 309,125,686 downwards.
AGCCATTCCTCCTCGCAAGCAACGATGGAGGATAGGAATGGTCGTGTTGTTCACTAGCCAACGAGGAAGCAGATATGCAACACGCTGATTTCTGTGATTTTGGCTTAGAGCCGATTTTTGAACCGTCCCCACGCACGCACATATCGATCGACGGTGAAATGAAAATGAAATGTCGTGTGGCTAGGGCCTCCCGTCGGGTAGACTGTTCGCCTGGTGCAGGTCTTTCGATTTGACGCCACTTCGGCGACCTGCGCGTCGATGGGGATGAGATGATGATGATTAGGACAACACAACACGCAGTCCCTGAGCAGAGGAAATCTCCGACCCAGCCGGGACTCGAACCCGGGCCCTTAGGATTGACAGTCTGTCACGCTGACCACTCAGCTATCGGGGGCGGACGACGGTGAAATGATCACAGTTCATCGCATTTGCCAGTTCTCTAGTACATTGTTTGGGATCGTTATGGATTAATGCATTTAAACGATCTTCATCAAACTCCGATGGTACTCCTGAACATCGAAAGTCACTAATGTCAAAACGATGCTGCTTAAAACGAGAAAATGAATTTTTTGCCGTGCTCTGTCCAGTGGCATTATGTTTCTGGTTGCCTCCGCTGCTGTCACACTTCTATTGAACTCAAACTCAAGAAAACGTCGGAAATTTTCCAATTTCTCCACTTGCCATTTCATTTTCTAGCGTCCACAGCTCCACACAGTATCTAAAAAGAGCCGGCCTGGGTGACCGAGCGGTTCTAGGCGCTTCAGTCTGGAACCGCGCGACCGCTACCGTCGCAGGTTCGAATCGTGCCTCGGGCATGGATGTGTGTGATGTCCTTAGGTAAGTTAGGTTTAGGTGGTTCTAAGTTCTAGGGGACTGATGATCTCAGATGTTAAGTCCCATTGTGCTCAGAGCCATCTGACCCATTTTTATCTCCAAATAACAAACTGACAATATGTAAACTCAAATAATAACAGTAAACTACAAATAAAAAATGACAATGTATAAATAAGTCCATAGACACTGGAATACCAACGTACAAAACAAAAATAGTACGAACATATGTGTCAATCTAATATTACTCTTTCGATGCACTTGTTTTCTGTGCTGCTTGTTCTTGCTCACATTTTTGTCTTTATTCATTATAAATATCACTAGTGTATGTCAAATTTATTAAGTGTGGGTAAAATGTTATTTTTTATATAAAAGGCACTGTAATATTTTTGTATTATTCAATATATTTTCACTACTGCGTTTAGTAAGTAATCATTCACAGTACTCGGTACATTGCATGTAGGGTAAGCAATTTCAATTTTTCAGTCATTCAGGAGCCCAGATTGAAAATATTTAATCTATACACACGACAGACACATACAGCATGCATCTCTGAGGTCTTGCAGGCAATGACTTCTTCGCCTGATACTACACTCCTGGAAATGGAAAAAAGAACACATTGACACCGGTGTGTCAGACCCACCATACTTGCTCCGGACACTGCGAGAGGGCTGTACAAGCAATGATCACACGCACGGCACAGCAGAGACATCAGGAACCGCGGTGTTGGCCGTCGAATGGCGCTAGCTGCGCATCATTTGTGCACATCCGCCGTCAGTGTCAGCCAGTTTGCCGTGCCATACGGAGCTCCATCACAGTCTTTAACACTGGTAGCTTGCCGCGACAGCGTGGACGCGAACCGTATGTGCAGTTGACGGACTTTGAGCGAGGGCGTATAGTGGGCATGCGGGAGGCCGGGTGGACGTACCGCCGAACTGCTCAACACGTGGGGCGTGAGGTCTCCACAGTACATCGATGTTGTCACCAGTGGTCGGCGGAAGGTGCACGTGCCCGTCGACCTGGGACCGGACCGCAGCGACGCACGGATGCACGCCAAGACCGTAGGATCCTACGCAATGCCGTAGGGGACCGCACCGCCACTTCCCAGCAAATTAGGGACACTGTTGCTCCTGGGGTATCGGCGAGGACCATTCGCAACCGTCTCCATGAAGCTGGGCTACGGCCCCGCACACCGTTAGGCCGTCTTCCGCTCACGCCCAACATCGTGCAGCCCGCCTCCAGTGGTGTCGCGACAGGCGTGAATGGAGGGACGAATGGAGACGTGTCGTCTTCAGCGATGAGAGTCGCTTCTGCCTTGGTGCCAATGATGGTCGTATGCGTGTTTGGCGCCGTGCAGGTGAGCGCCACAATCAGGACTGCATACGACCGAGGCACACAGGGCCAACACCCGGCATCATGGTGTGGGGAGCGATCTCCTACACTGGCCATACACCTCTGGTGATCGTCGAGGGGACACTGAATAGTGCACGGTACATCCAAACCGTCATCGAACCTATCGTTCTACCATTCCTAGACCGGCAAGGGAACTTGCTCTTCCAACAGGACAATGCACGTCCGCATGTATCCCGTGCCACCCAACGTGCTCTAGTAGGTGTAAGTCAACTACCCTGGCCAGCAAGATCTCCGGATCTGTCCCCCATTGAGCATGTTTGGGACTGGATGAAGCGTCGTCTCACGCGGTCTGCACGTCCAGCACGAACGCTGGTCCAACGAAGGCGCCAGGTGGAAATGGCATGGCAAGCCGTTCCACAGGACTACATCCAGCATCTCTACGATCGTCTCCATGGGAGAATAGCAGCCTGCATTGCTGCGAAAGGTGGATATACACTGTACTAGTGCCGACATTGTGCATGCTCTGTTGCCTGTGTCTATGTGCCTGTGGTTCTGTCAGTGTGATCATGTGATGTATCTGACCCCAGGAATGTGTCAATAAACTTTCCCCTTCCTGGGACAATGAATTCACGGTGTTCTTATTTCAATTTCCAGGAGTGTATATCGAGGACATACTCGCTGATGACGGGGGTCACCACCTACTATTGCGATTTGTAACACCAGATAGAGGGCCATAGTGCCGCAGTCCACTCGCTAGTTATGTGCTGGATAACAAATCATCCATCTCCTCGCTGTGAAGTTAGGAAATCACCGCCTTGCTCGTGTATTTCTTGCTCACCGAACGTCACAGCATTGAAGATTAGCATGCATCCGTTGGACGCTTCAAGTGTGGAAGAAGGTCGTCTGGACTGATGAGTCGCGATATACGGTGGTACACGGCATTGAGAGCGTACGATGATGATGATGTTGATGATTATGATGATGTTTGGCTTCTGGGGCGCTCAACTGCGCGGTCATATGCTTCTGTACAGAGTCCCAATTTTTTTTCACAGACCAAATTTTACACCGTACTCTAACATTCACCAACACACCTCTGCGTATGACTGCTGCCAGCGCCACCGTGCGACGACCGCAGGTCAGATGCACCACATGGCCATACCCCGAGGTGATTTAAACCCGCAAACCGCCCACCAGAGCGTTGTTTCACCATGTATCAGAATTATCCTTAATATATGAGCATGAGTGTAGTTTATGCATAGCGAACGAAACGAGAGAATATGAAAATATTTCGTGTGTTGTCTGAAGGCGCTGTGGGTTACATAGAACACATTGGTAGAGGCAGCTAAATCACTCTATATGAAGGGTGGAAGATTGGGTTTAACGTCCAGTCAATGACGAGGTAAACAGAGATGCAATACTAACTCGGATGGCCAGAGACAATGCTGGGAATAGGCTGTGACCTTTCCATGGGGGCATACTGGCATTTGCTTAACGTGATCTAGGGAAACCACGGGAAACCTAAATTTGGAAGACCAGACGAAGATTATAACTCTTCTTCTCTTGAATGCGAGTGAAGTCTTTTAACTGCTACTGCACATTGTTTGGTTCTCCATATAGATTAAGAACGGCGAATGTCCGGAGCTTCATCGCGTATCTGTTCCCATGAGTATACTCGTAGTGTCTTTGGAGTCAATACGTATTTCACCTTCTACGCCAGAGGCAGATTGAGAGTGGTCCCTCTGTGACTCCAGTAAATACTAATTACTTCTTGGACATTGTTCCCATCTTTCCAGTCGCATTATGTTTCGGCTTCCATTCCTCAAATCAAATTTATCTTCCATTAAAACGGAATGACTAGTGTCATGCCACCCCGAATGTAAATTTCTTTGTACGTTTTGTAAATTGTAAAATAAATAAAAGTTAGGTTTAACATATTTTTCAAGAGAATGGATGAAGCGGCTTTTGTAAACTGGAGGGGTGGAAATATTTATTCTGGAGATGTGAGTGGACGTTCGTTAAGTGTTTGTAACGCTTGCGACTAGTGTTACCGCAGGCAGACGCCTAGCGAGGAAAAGCATCTATTTTCGGCCGGGGTGATGACTCCGTCTCAAAGGCAGACTCAAGAGAAACAAACAGCTGCGGTAACTGCTCGCCACGCCGCGACCTTAAGTAAGGCATCCTTCGCGGAAATTGACTCTGGTCAACACACACGCGCCGCGGGCGTGCCGTAATTTAATTGCCTCGAGAAGCCTTCGCCTGTCAACAGGAGCGCCTGTTCACATAATCGTTGGCATTGGCAGAGACTGGTCTTGCAGTACGTCCCAGTAGATTCGCTCTTCTTCCTAAACAGCGCTGCTTGAAACTGGTTTTCCAGTCTGAGGTTATTTACAGATCGCTATAGTTGTAGTTTTAATTTGTGTGTGTAGTTACTAAATGTAATATATTTGTTTCCTAGACAGCAGAGCGCCCACGTCCCCTAGCAATGGAAGTGCAGTCGCCCTATACGGCGTGCTACCGGTGGTATTATATTTTTCTTTATCTAACTGTAATCAGGTAAGCTAACATAGAAACAACAATAAAAAAAATGGCTCGGAGCACTATGGGACGTAACATCTGAGGTCATCAGTCCCCTAGAGCTTAGAACTACTTAAACCTAACTATCCTAAGGACGTTACACACATACATGCCCGAGGCAGGATTCGAACCTGCGACCGTAGCGGTCACGCTGTTCCAGTCTGAAGCGCCTAGAACCGCTGGGTCACACCGGCCGGCAACAACAATAAGAACCTGAGCAAAATAACTATAGTTTTATGCATAGTGTTGTCATGTTATATCCTAGAAGAGTGGCGAATATGTATTACATAAATGTAAAAAAAAGTCCATTATCATAGCATAACAGCTGTGAATATTACCGAGCCATCAGTTACTGGTCCTATAAGTATGAAGGATATCGGAGAGCGCCACTCCGTAACTCTCTCTCTCTCTCTCTCTCTCTCTCTGTCAAGAGGCCCTGGCGGGCCCATCGGCACCGACCGACAGCCGTATCGTCATGTGACCATTGGATGCGGCTGGAGGGGTGTGGGGTCAGCACAATGCTCTCCCTGTCGTTGTCAGTTTTTGTGACCTGGAGCCGCTACTCCTCGGTCGAGTAGCTTTCCAGTTGGCCTCACGAGGCCTAATGCACCCCAGTCCAGTCCTTAAACGAAGGAAAAATCCTTGGCAGTGCCGCGAAACGAACCCGGGCCTTCCAAATGACAGTCAGCAGTACTGACCACTCAGCTACAGTGGCGGAAACCCGCGGTAAGGTCGCTCTTCTACCAGTTCTTGCGAGGACGGGAGCAATAGAAGAGATGCATGTTAGGAATTAAGAGAAGCAGAAAAACAAACCTATTGGACCAGGAAACACCCTAGAGAAGAAGAGGTGAATATGAATTGTAATGAAAAGGAAGTGTAATACGATTGTATATACTATTTGATCTGTGGTGTGCGTAGTGTAACACCTTCGGTACACACACCATGAGATTATTTGCCTTGTCGCTCTAACGAAGTAGGCAAGTGTCAGCAATATGTCTCGTGGTCTTATTGTGGCGTGTTTATCTTCTGCCGTTAGGTCAGACGACAGAAATGCCACTTGCACGCTTAGAGTAGCAGATTCACGGTGACCAATTTTAAATAGAACTTTATTAATTTTCACACACATTTATTAAAATAATAACCATCATAAACCTTACTTAACTTGATTCTGAATGCTATTTACAATTGACAATCTGAAGTTCCTTTGGTCTTGGTACGTTAATCTTATTCTCACATATCACTGATACTTGACAAAATTTTCTATACTTTTCTCTTCATGACTATGTACAGGAATATGGTAATCTTATTAGGCGCAGACTAAAACTTGACTACAGACTAATGCAGACTGATTAATCGGAGGTCTGTACACTCGTTATAATACATCGCGCGTTCAGGTATCACTGCTCGAGTGTGATCTGCGAGGAGAAAAAGTTCTACGTTAGCAGCAATCTCATTGGCTGCGTTACATATTAATACGCGGATCGGCGGAAGCAGAATTTGGTCCGTCTCTATGACAGCGCCATCTCGTAGTGCGGAGACGGACGAGTGCTGCGCCTGCGCTGTTGTGCTTAGCGGGGCGCGCTCTAGTGGGAAAGTTGTGTACGCGCTGACTACGCGGAACTATGTACACAACATGATCAAAAGTATCTGGACACCCCTGCGTAATGCGGAATTGCTCACTAAATGTCACGATAGGGAAACACGCCAGTATAAAGGAAGGCGGGGAATATCTCTTTGTCAGTTGAGGAATAATAGCAAAATGGGATGGTCAGGCTAGCCCAGTGACTTCGAACGTGGACTAGTCATTGGATGTCACCTGAGTAACAGATCATCAGAATGATTTGATGCGGCCTGTCATGATTTCCTCTCCTCTGATAATCTTTTCATTTCAGAGTAGGACTTGCAACCTACGTCCTCGATTATTTGCTGGGTATATTTCAATCTCTGTCGTCCTTTACACTTTTTGACCTCTGCAATTCCCTCTAGTACCACGGAAGTTATTCCCTGATGTATTAACAGATGTCCTATCATCCTGCCCCTTCTCCTTGTCAGTGTTTTCCATGAATTCATTTCCTCTCTGATTCTGCACAGAGCCTTCTCATTCCTTATCAGCCTACCTAATTTTCAGCATTCCCACAGTCCATGTTTCACTATCATACCTTGCTGTTCTTCAAACGTACATCCTCAGAAATTTCTTCCTCAAATTAAGGCATATGTTTGATACTAGTAGATTTCTCTTGTCCAGAAATGCCCTTTTTGCCAGTGCTAGTTTGCTTTTGGTGTCCTCCTTGCTCCGCCCGTCATTGATTATTTTACTGCCTAGGTAGCAGAGTTCCTTTATTTACTTCATGACAATCAATCCTGATGTTAAGTTTCTCGCTGTTCTCATTTCTGTTACATCTCATTACTTTCGTCTTTCTTCGATTTACTCTCAGTCCATATGCTGTACTGATTAGATTGTTCATTCCGTTCAGCATATCATGTAATACTTCTTCACTTTCTCTCAGGACAGCAATGTCATCAGCGACTCGAATTTTAATTCCACTCCTGAACCTTTTTTCCATAATTGCTTCTTCGATGTACAGACTGAACAGTAGGGGCGAAAGGCTACATCCCTTACACCCTTTTTAATTCGAACACTTCGTTCTTGGTTGTCCACTGTTATTATTCCCTCTTGGCTCTTCTACATATTGTATATTACCGGTCTCTCCTTATATCTTACCCCTATTTTTCTCAGAATTTTGAACATCTTGCTCCATTTTACACTGTCGAACTCTTTTTTCTAGGTCGACAAATCCTATGAACGTGTCTTGATTTTTCTTTAGTCTTGCTCCCACTATCAACCGCAACGCCAGAATTTCCTCTCTGGTGCCTTTACCTTTCCTAAACCCAAACTGATCGCCACATAACACATCCTCAATTTTCTCTTCCATTCATCTGTATATTATTCTTGTCAGCATCTTGGATGCATGAAGAGGTAAGCTGATTGTGCAATAATCTCGCAGTTGCAGTCTTCGGAATTGTGTGGATGATTTTTTTCCGAAAGTAAGGTGGTATGTCGTCAGACTCATACATTCTACACACCAACATGAATTTTCATCTTGTTCCACTTTCTTAGTACTTCCCTGTTCCATTTCTTTGCGTTTGTATCTTCCTGACTAATCCCTTAAACTTCAGCATACTCTTCATCACTACTACATCTGAGTCTATATCTGTTCCTGTGTTCGCCTTACAACCCAGTATCTGATTTCGTAATCTCTGTCTGACCATGATGTACTCTAAATGAAATCTTCCCATATCACCCGGCCTTTTCCAAGTATACTTCCAGTATAACTAACTGAAATTTATTACAGAACCCAATTAGTCGTTCTCCTCTCTCATTCCTTGTCCCAAGCATGTATTCTTCTGTAACCTTTTCTTCTACTCCTTCCCCTACGACTGCACTAGATTTTCATCTCCTCTTACGTACTGTGTTATCCTTTCAATATACGTGAAGTATCGTTGTCGGTGTTAGGTTGCTGTCAATTCTGATAAGAGCAACCCTATCTCTGAACTGTTCACAGTAACATACCTTCTGCCCTACCTTCCTGTTCATAACTAATCCAACTACCGTTACACAATTTTCTGCTGCTGTTGGAATTACCCTATACTCATCTGACCAAAAATCCTTGTCTTCTTTCCATTTCACTTCAGTGACCTCTACTGTGTCTAGATTGAGCCTTTACATTTCCCTTTTCAGATTTGCTAGCTTCCCTACCACTTTCAAGCTTCTGACATTCCATGTCCCGACTCGTAGAACGTTATCATTTCGTTGGTTATTCAATCTTTTTCTCATGGTCACCTCCCTCTTGGCAGTCCCCTCCCGGAGATCCGAATTGGAGACTACTCCGGAATCTTTTGCAAATGGAGAGTTCATCATGACACTTTTTCCATTACAGGCCACATGTCCTGTGGATACTCGTTATGTATCTCTAATGTTGTGTTTCTGTTGCCTTGTGCATCCTCATGCCGATAATCATTGCTGGCTCTTCTGCCTTTAGGGGTAGTTTCTCATCCCAAGGACTAGAGAGTGCTCTGACCTCTGTCCGCTCCTCCGGCCTCTTTGACAAGGCCGTTGGCAGGATGAGTGTGGCTCCGTACGCCGGAAGACTTCGGCCGCCAATGCTGATTATTAAACAAAATTTAAGCAGTGGCGGGTTTCGAATGCGGGACATTCAAAGACGCAACCCCTAGACTACAGGTGAATCTATAGGTGTTTTGTAGACTCTGTTTTCCTAATTTTTCACTTACTTCATCATATTTCATACACGATTCTGTTGTAATAAATTAGTCGTTTCAATGAATAGCTTTTCTTGTTTCAATAGAGAATATACCCTGAAAATTTACTAATTTTGATTTCTTTTAGTGGGCCACTACATGGTAGCTATAGTGTTACCACAAGTTGCCAACTTGGGTTTCACTAATAGGACCATTTCAGATAGTCCGTTGCATCCAGATTTCAGTAGTGTTTCTTAAAGGTGGTTCTGCGTCCAGAATCGTTCGGAGGCAGAAATTAGTCCCAGGTAATTCCCACATTACCGAATCCGCTACATCTTGTACCTAGCCTGTAGGGAGTGTTGTTGTTGTGGTCTTCAGTCCAGAGACTGGTTTGATGCAGCTGTCCATGCTATTCTATCCTGTGCAAGCTTCTTCATCTCCCAGCAGTACTGCAACCTACATCCTTCTGAATCTGCTTAGTGTATTCATCTCTGGGTCTCCCTCTACAATTTTTACTCTCCACGCTGCCCTCCAATGCTAAATTTGTGATCCCTTGATGCCTCAGAACATGTCCTACCAACCGGTCTCTCCTTCTTGACAAGTTGTGCACAAACTCCTCTTCTCCCCAATTCTATTCAATACCTCCTCATTAGTTGTGTGATCTACCCATCTAATCTTCAGCAACCTTCTGTAGCACCACATTTCGAAAGATTCTATTCTCTTTTTTACCAAACTATTTATCATCCATGTTTCACTTCCATACATGGCTACACTCCACACAAATACTTTCAGAAACGACTTCCTGACACTTGAATCTCTACTGGATGTTAACAAATTTCTCTTCTTCAGAAATGTGTCCTTGCTATTGATGGTCCACATTTTATATTCTCTCTACTTCGACCATCATCAGTTATTTTATTTCCCAAATAGCAAAACTCATTTACTACTTTAAGTGTCTCATTTCGTAATGTAATTCCCTCAGCATCACCCGACTTAATTCGACTACATTCCATTATCCTCGTTTTGCTTTTGTTGATGTTCATCTTGTATCCTCCTTTCAAGACACTGTCCATTCCCTTCAGCTGCTCATCCAAGTCCTCTGCGGTCTCTGACAGAATTACAATGTTATCGGCGAACCTCAAAGTTTTTATTTCTTCTCCATGGTTTTTAATACCTGCTCCTAAATTTTCTTTTGTTTCCTTTACTGCTTGCTCAATATACAGACAGAATAACATCGGGGATAGGCTACAATCCTGTCTCACTCTCTTCCCAACCACTGCTTCCCTTTCATGCCCCTCGACTCTTATAACTGCCATCTGGTTTCTATACAAATTGTAAATAGCCTTTCGCTCCCTGTATTTGACCCCTGCCACCTTTAGAATTTGAAAGAGAGTATTCCAGTCAACATTGTCAAAAGCTTTCTCTAAGTCTACAAATGCTAGAAACGTAGGCTTGCCTTTCCTTAATCTATTTTCTAATATAAGTTGTAGGGTCATTAATGCCTCACGTGTTCCAATATTTCTACGGAATCCAAATTGATCTTCCCCCAGGGACAGCTTCTACCAGTTTTTCCATTCGTATGTAAAGAATTCGTGTTATTATTTTTCAGCCGTGACTTATTAAACTGATAGTTCGGTAATTTTCACATCTGTCAACACCTGCTTTCTTTGGGATTGGAATTATTATATTCTTCTTGAAGTTGAGGGTATTTCGCCTGTCTTATACATCTTGCTCGCCAGTTTTGTCAGGGCTAGCTCTCCCAAGGCTGTCTGTAGTTCTAATAGAATGCTGTCTACTCCCGGGGCCTTGTTTCGACTTAGGTCTTTCAGTGCTCAATCAAACTCTTCACGCAATATCATATCTCCCATTTCATCTTCATCTACATCCTCTTCCATTTCCATAATACTGTCCTGTAGTACATCGCCCTTGTACAGACCCTCTAAATACTCCTTCCACCTTTCTTCTTTCCCTTCTTTGCTTAGAACTGGTTTTCCATCTGAGCTCTTGATATTCATACAAGTAGTTCTCTTTTTTTCCAAAGGCCTCTTTAATTTTCCTGTAGGCAACATGTATCTTACCCTTGGTGAGATATGCCTCTACATCCTTACATTTGCCCTCTAGCCATCCCTGCTTAGCCATTTTCCACTTCCTTTCGATCTCATTTTTGAGACGTTTGTATTCCTTTTTGCCTGCTTCATTTACTGCATTTTTATATTTTCTCCTTTCATCAATTAAATTCAATATTTCTTCTGTTACCCAAGGATTTCCACTAGCCCTGTTCTTTTTGCCTACTTGATCCTCTGCTCCCTTCACTATTTCATCCATCAAAGATACGCATTCCATTCTTCTTCTACTATTTCGCCGTATTTTGTTGACAGCGGCCGGCAGCTGTCTTCGACCGCCCGAGTAACGTAGATCATTTACGTCTTGTGGATAATAAACGACATACTCGATTTTATAAGACTCACACTACTCCCACAACTCCATGTGGCCTTGGACGGAACTTACGCCAACATGGCGCCTACTACGAGGTTCTGTGTGATGGACAGTGACTATGGGGAAGCTAGTTGTTGACTGCTCCAGGACACCGACAAAACTGACTGTGTGTGACCCTGCTGGGTTCTGTTTAAAAACTGAATTTTCTCATCTTTGGAAATGAGAAGGATGATCGGTTTTCCGTGGTAAAATACTTGCTAAGGTCAGGATCCCATAAATATTTCTCTTATTTTCTAGAACCGGTTTTGATAGAATTTGTTGCGATCTTCATGTCTTCAATATTTTTGTTACAAAACGTGTGCGTTGTGAGTTGGAACTCATGCCAAGTTGTCATTTTACTGGATGAAATGTAGCATATTATACAAAGATTTGTAAGAAATATAACATTTACAATCAAAAGGTATCTTGTGCACATCACCATGTCAGTATGTGTAGCGCTCACGGATTTTTGTTACGCCATAAAAATCACAATACATAATAAAATGCACAGTAACAAATCAGTTTACGTAAATTTGGTATGTTACATTTATTGATGATCCACTTTACATGGCGTATACGATACCAACCACCAAGAGATGGAACATGTCAAGCTTACGTAAACAGATGGCCACTGTGCATTTTATTGTACGTTGTGATTTTTATGACGTAACAGGAATCTGATGTCACAAGACATCCTGCTAAGATTGCAAGACAACGAGTACGAAAATCCACGGTGAGAGAGCGACGCACATTGTATGCCCGTGTCCTCCAAGTGTGAAGCACAATGCTCCTCCAGGATCAGGAGAATCCCGTACTTAGGTGAACAACTGGTCTCGGACCCACAGAAGTGGGTGTCTCTAATTACGAGGGGCGTTCGATAAGCCATGTAACACTTGTTTTCTGAAGTGCTGGCTTCATACAGGATTCCAATACGCCACTCCTTTGACTACAAGACCCCTAATTTTCAAGATAATCTCCGTTCAATGCGACGGCCTTACGGCACCTTACTGGGAGGGCCTCAACGCTCGTATGGTATGACTCCATTGGTCGACATCGGAGCCAACGTACTGTTCGCGAGAAGTTCAGCCATCACTGGGCCAAACAGGAAGTCGGATGGTGCGAGATCTGGACTGTAGGGTGGATGAGGAAGAACTGTCCAGTGTTACTGCGATGTTCACAGACGCCTCGCCAACGACTAGCTATGCTTTTGTTACTGCCATGTCTCCGTAGAGATTCTGCAAGCGCCTATGAATATTTGCGACGCTCTGTTTTTCCATCAAAAGAAACTCAATGACAGCTCTCTGCTTGGAACACACCTCTGTTACAGATGCCATTTTGATGGCTACGTATAGCGCCGACACATATCGAAACTTCATGAAACAGTACAGAAGTGGAAATCAGTATAAAGGCAGGGTGCGTACGAAAGTAATAATACAATGTCTGGAGCATATATGCATCGAAATTATTATGAAAGTAGTTCATGTTATGTAATTCTGTAATGACTACTTATGTCTTATACATATGTACTACATATAAGACAAAAGCAGTCATCACAGAATTACATAGTTTCTTTCATAACACAAGTAACAAAATAAGGAGTTTGCATTTCAAAGATAGAAATTGGTATAAAGGCACTCTCTGTCCAGTTGTGTTATTGCAATGATAAAATGGTTCAAATGGCTCTGAGCACTATGGGACTTAACATGTATGGTCATCAGCCCCCTAGAACTTAGAACTACTTAAACCTAACTAACCTAAGGACATCACACAACACCCCGTCATCACGAGGCAGAGAAAATCCCTGACCCTGCCGGGAATCGAACCCAGGCGCGGGAAGCGAGAACACTACCGTACGACCACGCGCTGCGGACTTGCAATGATAATACTTTGTCCAACCTCCTTACTTTCTGACTACCTAAAAATTCTCTTTGTAATTGATTTTGTTAGGGTTTATAACTCTTTCAGCGAAATTGTCGCCCACTCTTCTCGTATCGCTCTTTTAAGCTCACATGCGGCCTCAGATTGCCTACCATTGCGATAGACACGTCCTGCAAGTATTCCAGGAAACTTTTGTATGCGCTTCAAGTCAGGCCTACATGCAGGCCAGGGCAAGGCATCGTCATTTTTATCTTCAGACCACGTCTTGGTTGTAGAAGAAACATGCGCAGATGTATTAACTTGTTGGAACATTAGACTTTCGTCCCCTAGCCCCTCATTCATTCTAATCAATTTTGTCTCTAGCATCTAAATGTACGTGTTATAGTTAATTCTAGTGTTCAACCAAGCAATGCTTGGTTTACCTATAGCGCAGAAGGCTTCCCAAATCATAACACTTCTACCACCAAAATTTTTGCTCATTCCTACTTGTTGCCCTGTTCTCATATCACGCCAATAATACTGAAACCCATTTGGCCCATCGAAATTAAACATCTCATCACTGTAGATCACTTAATCTTACTCCGATGACCAAGGCGTATGTTTTTCAGCAAGCTCAAGTCTATTGTATTGTATTGTATCAAACTGGGGACCTAGAAACGACGGGAGGCTTCGTCCCTGCCGTAGCCCTCAGTAGTTCACAACCCCACAACAGGCTACAGCAGTCCATTCACCCCACCGCCGCTCCACGCCGAACCCATGGTTATTGTGCGGTTCGGACCCCAGTGCGTTAGACGGCACAGACTAGACATGAGCTTAGCCCGCCCGGCTAAGCTCATGACTAGTCTGTTTACGTGTGTGTGTGTGTGTGTGTGTGTGTGTGTGTGTGTGTGTGTGTGTGTGTGTGTGTGTCACAACAGGGTTCTGTAGTCGCTTCTTGAATGAAAGATGTTTGTCATTTCACAAAATTTGTCATACACGTCTGGCAGTTACTGGCGGTAGTCTGTCAACAATAACGGTTCGTTGCTCTCGCTTTGTGCAAAACTAACCATTCAATGTCTCAGATAACTTTCCACCTTGCCCATATTTTTCGTTTTGTCCGTATCGTGCGTCCAATCTAACGAAATTACCAGTTACTGTACTTCAACATTTCAACTTCTTGGTGATTTGACGAGTAAAAAGTCCCATTTCTTCGTAAGCACAGATTTTTGCCTTTACCTCACCTGATAACTGTTTTCAGCGTGGAACCGTCACAGTCGTGATTTACGTACTGTCACTACAGAGCGGACTGCTTTTGTACCGATTTCCACCGTCTTCCAACCGAATCGTTGATGTCTTGCTATAACTGTATACTGACATCAAATGTGATAACACTTGACTGCATTTGTCGGTATACTGTACCTCATATTACTGCATATGCACTGTGCACAATTATTCCAACAGACGATGTTAATTTTCCTACAAATATCCATGTTTTTATACTGATTTTCACTCCTGTAGTAACAGAAGTGGGAATATTGCACGATCTCCCACAACGAGCTCCGCATTTTTTCAACCGAAACTGGCCGAGAAAAAAAGTGTCTTGCACAACTTATTGAACGCTCCTCGTAATTCGGCGCTGGCGATTCCGTAAATCACATACTGCCCGTGCGGCATTAAGCAGAACTGTTCCTGCAAGCAGCAGCTAGAATTTATTACCTACCCGTGTAAATCTGGCAGCCACAAGACATTGTTAAAGACGTCTACGAGCGGAAGGTTGTGTTGTTTGTCAGGTGGTTCTCCTGGTATACAGTAATTGCCTTACGGTTGTGCTGCGTAAACAGGAGGGCAGGTCCTGGCTGCATTCCACGCTGGGAATCTGCAGCCTGACAGCTGACGCGCCCCGGCCTGTAAATAGAGCACCACTTGCGGGCGCCGTTAACGTCTGCGTCGGTGAGGCCATAAATAACACGTTGTTTGGCCGACGCAGGCCGCGCTAGTTGGGCGAATAAACTGGTGCTTCCCTTCCCTCCCCGTAACTCCAGAAGCGACTACGCCCTGGTCTCCGTAGCAGCGACACACAAATGTCGGCCTGCGTACTGGCTATACTTAACTCCGCAAACCGCTTCGAAGTGCACGGCATAGGACACTTAACGATGGCGTCATAGTTTCGAGCTGATTTGGGTGAAGGGACCAAACAGCGAGTTCATCGGTCCTACAGGATTAAGGAAGGATGGGGAAGGAAGCCGGCCATTACCTTTCGAAAGAACCATCCCGACATTTGCGTGAAGTGGTTATGGAAATCACGGAAAACCTGAATCAGCATGGCCGGATGTGGTTCCGGTGTGCTAACCACTGCGCCAGCTCGTTCGGTCGCGCGTAGAGCGCTGGAAGAATGAGTATTAAAATGGCTCAGTGCAAGTTGTGATTAGTCTAACCTTGTGAGACCTGTGTTTCTCCCTGTGTATACAGTGTTCAAATAACTTCTGGGTACGCAGACGTCGTCGACAACCGCTGATATTTCGACACGAGCACAGCCAGCCATTTTCAAGGCAAAACTGCAGCAAGTAAGCGCTTTGCCAGGAAATTAAAGGTGCGGTTTGCAGAGAAACTCCGTGAAGATAGCACACGCACGCTTGAAACACTAGCGCCATCAGAAAACAAAGATGACCGACGTCAGAATTTAGCGATGTTGTTGTTGTGGCCTTCAGTCCAGAGACTGGGTTGATGCAGCAGCTCTACATGATACTCTATCTTGTGCAAGCTTCTTCATGCCCTTCTGTTCTCTTCTTGTCTAAACTATGTATCGTCCATGTTTTACATCCATACAAGGCTACACCCCGTACAAATACTTTTAGAAAAGAGTTCCTGACTCGTAAACCGATAGTACTAATAAATTTCTCTTCTTCAGAAACGCTTTTCTTGCCATTGCCAGTCTACATTATATATCCTCTCTACTTCGACCATTACCAGTTAATTTGCTCCCTAAATAGCAAAACACCGTTTCCCCTTCAGATCACCGAAGTTAAGCGCTATCGGTCTGGGATGGGTGACCATCCGATCTTCCGAACGCACTTGGCAAGCTGGGTGCACTACGCCCTTGTGAGGCATACTGAGGAGCTACATGATGAGAAGTAGCAGCTTCGGTCATGTAAACTGACATACGGCCGGGAGAGCGGTGTGCTGACCACATGCTCCTCCATATCCGCATCCAGTTACACCTGTGGGCTGAGGATGACACAACGGCCGCTCGGTACCGTTGGGTCTTCCAAGGCCTGTTCGGACGGAGTTTTGTTTAGTTCAGGGTTTTTAAATAGCAAAACTCATCTACTACTTTAAGTTTCTCATTTCCTAATCTAATTCCCTCAGCATCATCTGATTTAATTGTACTACATTCCATTATCCTCCTTTTGCTTTTGTTGATGTTCATCTTAAATCATCCTTTGAAGACACTGTCCATTCCGTTCAACTGCTCTTCCAGGTCCTTTGCTGTCTCCGACAGAATTACAGTGTCATCGTCAAACCTTAAAGCTTTTGTGTCTTTTTTTAAATCCCTACTCTAAGCTTTTCTTTTTTTTTTTCTCTAGTGGTTGCTCAATATATAGACTGAATAACACCAGGGAGAGGCTACAACCCTGTCTCACTCCCTTCCCAACCACTGCTTCCCTTTCATGCCACTCCACTCTTATAACTGCCATCTGGTTTCTGTACAAATTGTAAATAGACTTTCGCTCCCTGTATTTTACCCCTGCCACCTTCAGAATTTGAAAGAGACTATTCCAGTCAACATTGTCGAAAGCTTTTTCTAAGTCTACAAATGCTAGCAAAGTAGGTTTGCCTTTCCTTAATCTAGCTTCTAAGATATGTCGTAGGGTCAGTATTGCCTCACGTGTTCCAATATTTCTACGGAATCGAAACTGATCTTCTCCAAGGTCGACTTCTACCAGTATTTCCATTCGTCTGTAAAGAATTCGTTTCAGCATTTTGCAGCCGAGACATTAAACTGATAATTCGGTAATTTTCACACCTGCCAATGCCTGCCTTCTTCGGGATTGGAATTATTATATTCTTCTTGAAGTCTGAGGGTATTTCGCCTGTCTCATATATCTTGCTCACCAGATGGTAGAGTTTAGTCAGGACTGACTCTCCCAAGGCTGTCAGTAGTTCTAATGGAATGTCTACTCCCGGGGCCTTGTTTCAACTTAGGTCTTTCAGTGCTCTGTCAAATTCTTCACGTATTATCATATCTCCCATTTCATCTTCACCTACGTCCTCTTCCATTTCCATAATATTGCCCTCGAGTGCATTGCCCTTGTACAGACCCTCTATATACTACTTCCACCTTCCTGCTTTCACCTTCTTTACTTGGAACTGTGAGACCCCCGCTAAACCCGCTGGGCAGAACAGGTGATTAGGATTGTGGAAACGGCCAGATAAGGTGTCGGTCAGTTTCACTGCATTAATTTTTAATAACACCTTTAAACGATAACGGAGCATAGTTGAACCTTTACGAGTTTCAAAATCCAGCACTTTCACAGCTGAAGGCCTCGAAACAAGAAATCTTAAAAGCAACAAGGTAAATTTCAAGTGACTGAAGATATTTAGTTAAAATTGCAAATAAAATAATTAATATATATATCACAGCTAGGCGGAAAGCCTCAAGCCAAAAGTGTATAGAACAAACATATACAAGGTGCAATACAAACGGCTGAAGGCCACAATTAAATTTTAAAATTTTTAAAATACTTTACTTTCAAGGCAGAAGGGCCCAATGTTTTTGCTTAAGGGGAAATTTTGAGAAATAAGCTTTAAGCGGCTGAAGGTCCACAGTTGATTTCCCAAAAACACAAAACTACCTTAACCTTTAGGTTTTCAATGGCCGAACGCGCACTAAATGAAAAAGCAAGGCAATGACAATAACTAAATTAAAGAGTAAGGTTTTAAGCGGCTAAAGGCTCACAATTGATTTACATAAAACACAATAATTTTTTCTTTTAAAGCATTGGCTGTAGTAGATTACCAACAAGCCATTAAACACCCATGAAAAGTACAGTATAGACAACGGCACTCAGACGCCTTCAGGGGGGGGGGGGGGGGGGGGGGGAGGGTTGGGGGGAGCGGGGGCTGTCCTCGAAACATTAACGTTTACTTAGGTGAGAGAGGTGGTGAGCCCAACTAGACAACTACACTTGATCTGTCGGTAACCAAACCAAGAGACAGTCACGGACCGACCGACCAAACGACTTGCTGGTCACCATCGGTACATAAAAACTCAGAGACCATACTCTTACGGATGTGATTATCCACAATGAAATATGTATTAAGTTGTCAAAACTACACACCATGTTGGACAGCGATAGCATGTGAGGAAAGGACGCTTCCTGAAATTACGTTAGTGGCCAGGTCAGATAACTGGAACAGTAACGGCCACAATGCAGAAAATTCAGCTGGTGCACTTGAATTTGAAATCAGGTCATATAGTTAATATCACCAAAAGGAACACTGCCTGAATTTACGTCAGCGGCCAGGGCCCGAAGGCAGAAAATTCCGCTGGTGCACTTGAATTGTAGTTAACCAATGTAGTTAATTCCACCGCACGGCGGCTCGATTTCACCACTACACACACTCGGTGTTGCTCACAGGAAAAGCTCCCCAACAGCGAAGCACCGAAACGAACGACACAACATCAACAGACGTGGCTTGGGTACTTACGTACCACTCAACTTCGACATCCTGGGTCGGTGAGCCACGGAGCTCGTAGCGATCGGACAGCTCCACACACGCTCCGACACTGCACAGGGACCGCGAGCGGACCCAGCCGTCTGCACCACACGGCGATGTCCCTGGTCTGCACCAACCGCACGACTACCCTCAGAATGCTGACAACATCTAAAATAGCAGTCAGTGGAAATAACGAAAACTGCACACACAACCTGACAAAACACTTGCATGAAGACCTGAACGATACCAAACAGTAACTAAGCACGCATGAAGACAAATCGGGAGTCGATGCACACACTTACAGCCGACTCATGAACGATCGGCTTGCCAAAACGAGTCGTCCAGCAGGACGACCGACCGACGATCCACCAGGACCGTGGCCCGGCTCAAGTGATGCGTGGCGGCGATGGTCGGGCGAGCCATGTCGATGCAGACGTCACAGCTCCAACCTGACTGCACTAGTGCCACATTGCAACTCCCCGACTGGCAGGTCTAGACTGCGCCCCTGAGGCGTTCCAGCTGATTAGCAGCCCGAACTCACGACCCGAACGGGCTTACGACAGACAACGACAGGGAAGTAATAGCAGTCGAACAAAGATACTACAAACCTGTAGTGATGTGTTCCTTTACATCCTTACATTTGTCGTCTAGCCATCCATGCTTAGCCATTTTACACTTCCTCTCGATCTCATTTTTGAGACGTGTGTATTCCTTTTTGCCTGCTTCATTTACTGCATTTTTATATTTTCTCCTTTCATCAGTTAAATTCAATATCTCTTAATAGTATTAACTCTGTCAATTTATTTTTTGATGAAGGAGAGAGGAAGATTGCCTACTGAATATAAATACAGGGTGTTTAAAAAATGACCGGTAGATTTGAAACGGCAATAAAAGCTAAACGAGCAGCGATAGAAATACACCGTTTGTTGCAATATGCTTGGGACAACAGTACATTTTCAGGCGGACAAACTTTCGAAATTACTGTAGTTACAATTTTCAACAACAGATGGCGCTGCAAGTGATGTGAAAGATATAGACGACAACGCAGTCTGTGGGTGCTCCATTCTGTACGTCGTCTTTCTGCTGTAAGCGTGTGCTGTTCATTACGTGCAAGTGTGCTGTGGACAACATGGTTTATTCCTTAGAACAGAGGATTTTTCTGGTGTTGGAATTCCACCGCGTAGAACACAGTGTTGTTGCAACAAGACGAAGTTTTCAACGGAGGTTTAATGTAACCAAAGGACCGAAAAGCGATACAATAAAGGATCTGTTTGAAAAATTTCAACGGACTGGGAACGTGACGGATGAACGTGCTGGAAAGGTAGGGCGACCGCGTACGGCAACCACAGAGGGCAACGCGCAGCTAGTGCAGCAGGTGATCCAACAGCGGCCTCGGGTTTCCGTTCGCCGTGTTGCAGCTGCGGTCCAAATGACGCCAACGTCCACGTATAGTCTCATGCGCCAGAGTTTACACCTCTATCCATACAAAATTCAAACGTGGCAAACCCTCAGCGCTGCTACCATTGCTGCACGAGAGACATTCGCTAACGATATAGTGCACAGGATTGATGACGGTGTTATGCATGTGGGCAGCATTTGGTTTACTGACGAAGCTTATTTTTACCTGGACGGCTTCGTCAATAAACAGAACTGGCGCATATGGGGAACCGAAAAGCCCCAGGTTGCAGTCCCATCGTCCCTGCATCCTCAAAAAGTACTGGTCTGGGCCGCCATTTCTTCCAAAGGAATCATTGGCCCATTTTTCAGATCCGAAACGATTACTGCATCACGCTATCTGGACATTCTTCGTGAATTTGTGGCGGTACAAACTGCCTTAGACGACATTGCGAACACCTCGTGGTTTATGCAAGATGGTGCCCGGCCACATCGCACGGCCGACGACTTTAATTTCCTGAATGAATATTTCGATGATCGTGTGATTGCTTTGGGCTATCCGAAACATACAGGAGGCGGCGTGGATTGGCCTCCCTATTCGCCAGACATGAACCCCTGCGACTTCTTTCTGTGGGGACACTTGAAAGACCAGGTGTACCGCCAGAATCCAGAAACAATTGAACAGCTGAAGCAGTACATCTCATCTGCATGTGAAGCCATTCCGCCAGACACGTTGTCAAAGGTTTCGGGTAATTTCATTCAGAGACTACGCCATATTATTGCTACGCATGGTGGATATGTGGAAAATATCGTACTATAGATTTTCCCAGACAGCAGCGCCATCTGTTGTTGAGAATTGTAACTACTGTAATTTCGAAAGTTTGTCTGCCTGAAAATGTACTGTTGTCCGAAGCATATTGCAACAAACGGTGTATTTCTATCGGTGCTCGTTTAGTTTGTATTGCCGTTTCAAATATACCGGTCATTTTTGAAACACCCTGTAGAAACCACCATCTGTATTTACAAGATTACTTGCTAATTTAATTTCAACAGCTTTCTTAGTAAAACTATCCCAGTAGTAGGGAAGTGTATGTCAGAATGCCCGTGTTGTTATATTCCGTAGGATGACCTGTGCCAAGACAGCCTTCTGGTGGCGGACTTGCTCGCCTGTTGTAAGCGTGCGACGCTTACACTCAATACACCGGTCTTCCGCAGTCCTCATGGTATGACCAGTATAGGACATACTGCAACTGAAAGGAATGCGGTAGACAGTCGCATCCTCTTAGAAACACTCCCTGCGTAAGGCAAAAAGGCCGTAGACGTGCATGCACAGAGAATTTCTCTCAGGTTTGGAAATAATATGTGAAATGTGTCTTTTGATACGATTTAAGATCAAGGTTATTTTAGGTTCCGTAGAGGTTGATATTGGTTTTTAAGGGGGGTGTTTAACGTATTCCTCGCAGCTGCAGCTTGTCGTATATCGGTCAGACTATCAGGACTGGGGATGACTGATGTACGCGGAGTGAGCGGCACACTCGCTTACAATGGCCTAATAAATCCCCCACTGCAGAACATCGTCTTTTCACCGGTAATCCTATGGAATATACCAATGTCGAGATTCTGGCATGCACTTCCAGCTGTTGAGATAGTTTTATTAAGAAAGTTGCTGAAATTGCCAGTAACCGTATAAACAGATATGATGATGTGATTCTCGAGTTTCTCCCGGCGTATTTGATAATCAAAATATCCACGGGTGTACTGCCGGTCTATAGTGTCCAACGGGCAGAATATTTCGGCGATCAAGCATGTCGCCATCATCAGGTGAACTGACGGACTGAGCCCCTGTGAACGCGCCGGCACCTTTCCTTGACGTCTTGGTCAGGAGAAGGGCTGACGGCACCCTAGGTCATGGGGTGTATCGAAATACAACACACACTGATCTGTATTTGCACGCAGACAGCTGCCACCACCCTTCACAGAGGAATGGGGTACTTAAAACTCTAGTACATAGGGCGCGCACTATCTGTGACACAGACAGTCTACCCCAGGAACTGGAACATCTGAGAACTGTATTTCGAAAAAATGGGTACTCAGAGTGACAGATCCAACGTGCTCTCCGCCCAACCACTGCATCACAACCTGTTGAGATGGATGAAGACACGAGGGAGGAGGTAGGCACTGCATTTATTCCATACACAGGCGCACTCTCGGGGAAAATCGCCCGCATTCTGAAGAAACACCGGGTCGGAACTGTGTTTTGTCCTCCGAATAAAACTCGTGCACTGGTGGGGAGCGCCAAAGATGACCTCGGTTTGAGGAAGCCCGGCGTGTACCAGATTCCGTATCAATGTGGCAAGTCGTATATTGGTCAGACGATGCGTACCGTCGAGGATCGATGCCGTGAACACCAGAGGCACACTCGACTGATGTATCCGAGCAAGTCAGCGGTCGCTGAACATTGTTTGTCGGAAAATCACGCTATGGAGTATGACCGCACGAGGATTCTGGTACAGACGTCGAGATACTGGGACAGCGTTGTTAGAGAGGCCATCGAAATTCGCACCAATGACGACCTCATAAACCGTGACTGTGGCTATAATCTTAGCAAGGCTTGGGAACCAGCGATTGGGTTAATCAAGAGTAAATCGAGCAAACGCATAGTTGTGAAGACCACGGCGGACAGAGCCATCACACTGACGTCATCTCAGACGCCGTCGCAATCTGTTCCACCGCGCTACCGTGGCGCGGGGCGCGGACGGCGGAGGGAGCGCGCCGCGGGCGGAGGGTATTTAAATCGGCCGCCGCCGCGACCGAACCCAGTTCCCCCTGAGCAGCCATAGCGTACGGATCTCCGTGCCGGCGCGTTCACAGGAGCTCAGTCCGTCAGTTCACCTGATGATGGCGACATGTTTGATCGCCGAAATATTGTGCCTGTTGGACACTATAGACCGGCAGTACACCCGTGGATATTTTGAAGATATGATGTTTTTTTTTTTTTTAATTTTGCATGGAGTCCTGCTTTTATACCCGTCAAAAGAAAGAGAGTTTACGCTACCTCACCCATTGATAATTAATTTAAGGGTACGATGCTACTATGGGACCGGTGGTAGAGCCTGCAGCCTCTCTGAGACACAAGTTGGAGCTCTGGTTTCCTGTGGGGCAACAGCCGCTGTGGGAGCCGAGGCCACTCAAGTGGCTTCCTCGCTCCGCAGCCGACAGTCAGCTGGCTGGAAGGCTCTTGTGCTGCTGCGCGGGTTTGCACACCCTGTGTCCGACGGCCAGTGCCCCACTGCTTGCGTTTTCGCCGCTGTGAGAATGGGATCCACTTCTCGACTTCCTCTGGACACTCTGCGCTTGCGCTGTGTAAGACAAGGATGATATCGCGTCTCCACTGAAATGTGACGAAGTCTTAACAATCCTCGTTGTTACACAGTGCGCCTGACCATTTCAGCACAGCTAAGGAACCAGTGTTGACAGAACTTGGCATTACTCGTTGCTAGACATACAGTGTGTTTCACAATTCATCTTATATAGGGGAAGGAGGGGCAAGATGGGGAAGCTAACTTTAAACCCTTACAAAAGGGGCAAAAATAAACAAATTCAAGCAGGTTTGATTATCATTTGTTTACTTAACCATTGAATTACAATAGCTTGCAAAGAAACCTGCAAAATTGGTACATTTAGTTAGAAATATCTCGATTTGAAACATAAACTACCAATTCCCCGTCTTGCCCCATGGGGAACTAGCATGAATTCATCACTAAAGCTTAAATAAGGAATGGATTAACGAAATCATGTGACGATAAGGTTTCAAAACATGGTTCTGCGAATTGTAGGATCAGGTATTACGTTTTATTTAGGCCTCTTACTTTCACATAGTACACAAGTGTGGACAGCCTCGTCATCATCACTTTCTATCCCTGCACAAGTGTCGTGGGGCCAGCGTCCGCAACTAATACACCGTATCCAGCCTCTTTCAGAGAAGTCATAGCAGTATAAACATTCTTCACACTCTTCCTCGTTGTCATTTGTCCTCAGTTTATTATCCCTTGAGCATGAAGGGGCGGTTAAGACGACAGTAGCGTTCGTCGCTTTTTCGTTGTAATTATGTCCTTTTGGTGGAATCCCAGGTTTATTAAAAGAGTTTGAGAAGAGTTTTCGTTTACATGCAGCACGTTTGGGGGCTCCTTTTCGTTTAATTTCTTCAGCTAGTTCACTCCTATAAGGAGATTCGGTTAAAACAACGGGTTTTCCACGCCTGTTAGATGGCTTCCTTTTGGTTTTTTTTATCCACCTTGGAACAGCTAACACTATTTCAGGGCTGGTAGCCTGAAAGTTAGACGAAACAGAGGCTTGATCGTCAGTTTTTAATTGTTCAGGTGTTTTCGCCTTCACAACATCTCTGGTATTTGGTCTTCCGTTTCTGTAACTTCAGATGTGTGAGCTTGATGAATGTTTGTAGTTGAACAGGGAAGGTAATCACTTTCTAGAAACACATTTCTGTTTACAGGCCAAATGCCTGTTTTCCGAAACCCGTTCACTGCTGTGGACATTGTACCTGAATGAATGAAGGCCTTGCCGAATAAACTTGCGATCTGATGCAGCGTAACAACTTTTCCAGGATGGGTGCGAAGCCGCGATCTTACTTCATCTTCGTAAAATTGACTGAGAGGTTTCATAAATGCCACGTACAATGGTTAAAGACGGTGTGAGCAGTGTGGTGGCAAACACATCAAGACAAACCCATTTTCGGGGGCCACATCGATCAGTTCTAAATTCTTGGTGTGCGTTTTGTGGCCGTCCAATATGAGAAGTATTGGTGTTTCCTTTGACGCTCCAGTAAATGCAATAAACTTCTTAAACCAAGTCAAAAATAGTACTTTCGTCATCCAACCAGTTTCTTGGATTTCTGCCCAGCCACCAGGGGTTAGGCCAGTCTCAAACGCTTGTTGCATTCGTTTTCTAGGATAAATTAACGTAGGTGGTACGTAGCGCGCCGACGTTAAAACACAGATTTCTGCAGTCACAGTCTGGCCTCTTTCTGCTGAAGTAACTGCTCCCACCTGTCTGCGCCCTTTCGAAGCAACCACCTTTGTGTGACCTTTTGGAATGACCGTTAAACCAGTCTCATCACAATTGAAAATTCTGTCTCCCGTAAACTTGAATGTGTCTAATTGACTTTCTAACAGATCGAAAAACCTATCTATAGCAACTCGATTAAACCCCATTGCTCGTGCGATTGTTGTGGCCTCTGGTTTTCGTATTGTTAAGGTAGGATTTCATGCAAGAAACCCATTTAACCAATCTCTTCCAGCAGATTTGGCTGCAGTATTAAATGGATGTTTGATGTTCTTTCGTTCAGCTAGCTGAAAAGCAAGTTCACAAAGTTCTTTAAGTGTTAGGCCAAAATACTGTGCTTCAATCCGTGTTAAGTAGTCTTTAAGCTCTGCCTTTTGTTCTGGGGTAAACACACTAGTGATTGGCCCTAACTTTTTCACATCTGTATAGCCAGGATTACCACATTTCGTTGCCACATGTTGCTTAATCGTTGTCTGTGGCACGTTGATCTGTCGAGAAGCCCTGAAAGAACCCATATGACCTCCTATAACAGCATTTACAGCGCCTTCCATAGACTCCAATGACCAATCTTGCCTAGACGTTTGTCGCCGACACTTGCGAACCATCTAAAATAAAACACGTGGGACGCACTATTGAGTCAGATCATTTCTGGTAATCTATATTATATAGTAAATACCATATTTCCAATAGTCAGTCGTTAAAGCATAGCAAGAATACTGACTACACGTTTTGTATATTTTTATTCACCATATAGCCTATGGCATACTCTGTAATTAATTAGGGAACGTTGGAATAACGAATACCATTCTATTTAAAATTGTATTCAGCGTATAATGTACGTGTTCAGAACTCGCAGCGAGGTAAACCCATGAGACGATAAGAACGTAATGGTTGGACAAATAGTTGGGGCAAGACGGGGAAGCAGTCAGGTTATGTTACGCCTACATGAACACTATTTAGTGAACATTGACTACTGACACAGCAGTTTACTGTTAATCTGACGTACTATTCAGTTCTATATATACAGTCTGGACAAATGTTCACGAAACATGTTTTAGAACCTCGAAAGGTGTAAAACATTGCAAATCAGTATAACAATTGTACGTACCTTACAAAGCTCACAGAAACCGCCGCGAAACCAAGGTTCAGAAATGTCAACACACTGAGACCTGTGCATTGATGATGTTGACGTAGCTATCCACAGATGGCAGCACTCTAACTGTAGCTTATAGCCCTTCCCCGTCTTACCCCACCTCCCCGTCTTGCCCCGTTTTCCCCTACTTGTAGAGGTTTTAGAGATGGGCCTTAGTAGATAATATGTTGTTACATTGGAACCCATGTCCGGGAACATCATCCAACAACGCTTCAGAGCCGCAAAGTTATGGGCGCCGGCGCTAGTAAATGCATGAATATGCAGGGTGATTCCGTGATGATGTTGCAGACTTTCAAGGATGATGGAGACAGATAAATGTGTCAATTTGAGGTAAGGATCCTTGTACCGAAAGTTAAGCGAAAACAGTTCTGATACCTCTGACAGTGGAATACATGTACGGTACTGTTATTGCTAAGAATGCAGGGTGTGCAACTTTCAGAGATGGTACGGAACAAGACAAGAAAAAAATGTCTTGTAGACATGGGCTCTAAAATGCATACCTGGGGAACTTTGACCTCTTTTTCGTCTTCGCTAGTGTGAAACACATCTCCTCTATTGAGCAAGTGCTCATAGATCTTAAGGTGTGCCTTTTAGAGCCCTTGTTTACTAGACATATTGTCTTTGTTTTGGTCCGTATTTCGACCACCAGAAGTTGCCTACTGTACAATCTTAGCAACAACAGTACCGTTACATGTATTCCACTGTCAATGGTATCAGAACGGTTTTCGCTTATACCTTTCGACTCGTTTGTTTCTAGTACGGAGACCCTTACGTTAAATTGATACATTTATCCTCTTCCATCACCCTTGAAAGTTTGTAATATCGTCACGAAATCACCTTGTATACACATACATTTAGAGGCACCGGCGCCTAAAACTTTGATGCTCTATAGCAGTGGTTCTCAAACATTTTGAGCTTCGGGCGCATTTAAAAGGCCGCAAATAATTGTGCACATTTCTGAGGAATATTTTACAACAGTCAGTACAGGAATAATGTGATAAAATAACAATTAAGTAATTTTACTTTGAATTTCGCGGCCAGACTACAGAAAATACAACTTATATTAGTACCAAAAAACATACATTATCACAATATGAACAAATAATTTTTGTCTGAAAAATGTGAGAGATTCATGAAGCATGGTTGTCACCCAAATGCGGCGGCCGAGTGCGGTGTTGCCTCCTACCGTGTCAAGACGAAAGGCACGAGAAACTATTAAGTGAAACGTAGTGAAATGAAATAATGCAATAAAACTAACGAGTAATTTAAATTATAGAGAAAAGTAATATTGCAATACAAATGAAACGTATATTACGTGTATGAGGATCGTGAGCCTGATGTGTCCTCGCGATTTCTACAATGTCTGGACATATATTTGAAAGACAAACTCTCATTTCCTCATATAAGCGAGCGAACGGCGCTAAGCGTCTCATTCGCGCTGCTGCTGCTGCACAGGCAACTGCATTGAACGCCGCCAACATGCCACGAAGGAGATACATTCGTAAGCGGTCTACAGTGTATAAAACGATCGAGAACATTGAGTTCGCTACAACATCTGGTGATAAGAAGAACCGCATACCAGTTAAATCTGTTGCCTCTACTGCTCTTGTCGATGGACCTTGTGTATTTGTTGGATGTAGACTTAATTTTAGCGTTGATATTAACGACACATTCGATCATGGTAACGGTTGGCTTACAGTAGCTATTGTACGAGGTGGGTCGGGTACTCTATCTGTACCAGGACTAGAAAGTTTTGTGGACAGATGCTGAACAACTTGCTCTAAGACTTCTCTCAATTTTTCTCCCAATGTTTTTGCTATTAAGGCCGCCCTATGAAGAAAGCAGTGAGTCACGATAACATTTTTTTTTTTTCAGAAGGAATAAGGCCCTTAACACACCGTACCATCGAAGTGGCGCTATCTGTACAAATCCCTACGCACGACTTCCATGTTGACTGCCACTTATTAAGATAATCATTTAAAATGTTGACAACGTCCTCACCTTTAATAGACACACTTATTTCTTTGCATAAGAGAAAATGATTTACTATTTGCTCTTGATTAATGAAATGGACAAGTGCTAAGAGTTGCGATTGGTTGGTAACATCTGTTGATTCATCAACTTGCAATGCTATGTTTGAGTGCTTGAGTTTATTACTGCATACATAGACATTTCTATAATACTCCTGTGAACTGTATCATTCGACAAAGGAATCTTGCTTATTTTCACCGCTGCTACATTTCCTAACATCGTCATGGCCATTTTTTTTCAAGCAGTCAAAGTAAGTGACTCTCCTATAGTATGAACTTTCAACTCTTTGCTGTTAGTTCAGAGACTTGGTAGGAAGCGGTCAGAGAATTATCAGAAACAGACATTACACTTTCAAAATAATTTGCTGCCCTTGTTTGCTGTTCAGGCAATCTCTTACAATAGGTTACAGGTTTACTTTACAAATGTGAATGCATTGTTTTAAATTGTTTGCTCACTTTACTGGGAAGCAGAGATTCATTTGCCATTAGCCGGCCGCTGTAGCCTAGCGGTACTAGGCGCTTCAGTCCGGAACCGCGCGTGCTGCTACGGTCGCAGGTTCGAATCCTGCCTCGGGCATGGAAGTGTGTGATGTCCTTAGGTTAGTTAGGTTTAAGTACTTCTAAGTCTATGGGACTGATGACCTCAGATGTTAAGTCCCATAGTTCTTAGAACCATTTGAACCATTCATTTGCCATTTTATACCCACATATTAAGCATAGTGAGAAAGGATAATCTTCACTCCCAGTCCACGTGATACCATAGCTTAAATAGCTTTCATTGCACTTACGGGTAGGCCGCTGTTTTCCTTTCTTACTAGCATTTAGCGTTTGTTCACTTCAGAATCGGATTCGTCGACGGTATGCTTGTTTTGCAGAAATATGTCAATTTTATTCTTTGTATTATGCGTATAGGATTTACTTACAGCGCTTTGAAAATAAGCCGCACACTGTACACAAAACGCAAGCTCCATGTACGCTAACAACACCTCACTGACGTATCACTTGAAAGTTCTACTATAATGTCAAACGCACAACAGCGAAAACGCGTTTCCCTTCTGGGAGTGGATTCTCGTGCCTCCATGGGTTAACAGTGCAGCCAACGATAATTTTCAAGTCCCGTTAACGTTGCTGGAAGATTTTCTGTCATGAATCCGCTGGATCACTAAACTGCAGTGGAAAAAACTCTCAGAAGTAGTAAGGCTTCATGAACAGTAACGATCATGTTGACATGTGCTACTCATTTGTAGCAAAGCACATGAAATAAAATTCATGCCGCACGCTTTGAGAACCACTGCTCTACAGCGTCGTTGAATGAGGTTTCTTTGCATGGGTACCTATCTAAAACTTCGTCTAGTATGTCCACTCTACAACCTCTAGAAATGTATAACATGAACTGTAAAACATCTTGTATAAGCCAAGTCAAAACAGTTCCTATTATGATGTTGATGTGTATATTTAAGGCTGCAGTAGTGATCAAGATGAAAACAAAGACATCTGTAAAGTGACTGTCTGCTGTGACTCGAAGTTGTCAAAATTGTGGTATGTATGCTGAATATCATAGCTCATTAACTTCAACACTGCAAACCCATCAACAAGAAAAGCGCTGTCGGAGTATAGTAGGTCTGTCTGTGATTGTTAAATTTACTACAACTTGTAACACTCCCGGGAGTACGTATGGGTGGGGTGGTGCCTCTAAACTGTTTGTCGTTTCGTGACCGTGCGCCCTGTCCACTCCACGTATCTGATAATCCCGCGGCGATCGTACTGCTCTGCTCCACACTGCTGCTGGCTTGCCTGAAATTATCTATCGAAATATGCAAGGGAATCAGGGGAGCCACTCATCGTCAGAACACAATACTGCTCTACGTCTGGTATGAACATCTACACTCCTGGAAATGGAAAAAAGAACACATTGACACCGGTGTGTCAGACCCACCATACTTGCTCCGGACACTGCGAGAGGGCTGTACAAGCAATGATCACACGCACGGCACAGCGGACACACCAGGAACCGCGGTGTTGGCCGTCGAATGGCGCTAGCTGCGCAGCATTTTTGCACCGCCGCCGTCAGTGTCAGCCAGTTTGCCGTGGCATACGGAGCTCCATCGCAGTCTTTAACACTGGTAGCATGCCGCGACAGCGTGGACGTGAACCGTATGTGCAGTTGACGGACTTTGAGCGAGGGCGTATAGTGGGCATGCGGGAGGCCGGGTGGACGTACCGCCGAATTGCTCAACACGTGGGGCGTGAGGTCTACACAGTACATCGATGTTGTCGTCTGTGGTCGGCGGAAGGTGCACGTGCCCGTCGACCTGGGACCGGACCGCAGCGACGCACGGATGCACGCCAAGACCGTAGGATCCTACGCAGTGCCGTAGGGGACCGCACCGCCACTTCCCAGCAAATTAGGGACACTGTTGCTCCTGGGGTATCGGCGAGGACCATTCGCAACCGTCTCCATGAAGCTGGGCTACGGTCCCGCACACCGTTAAGCCGTCTTCCGCTCACGCCCCAACATCGTGCAGCCCGCCTCCAGTGGTGTCGCGACAGGCGTGAATGGAGTGACGAATGAAGACGTGTCGTCTTCAGCGATGAGAGTCGCTTCTTCCTTGGTGCCAATGATGGTCGTATGCGTGTTTGGCGCCGTGCAGGTGAGCGCCACAATCAGGACTGCATACGACCAAGGCACACAGGGCCAACACCCGGCATCATGGTGTGGGGAGCGATCTCCTACACTGGCTGTACACCTCTGGTGATCGTCAAGGGGACACTGAATAGTGCACGGTACATCCAAACCGTCATCGAACCCATCGTTCTACCATTCCTAGACGGGCAAGGGAACTTGCTGTTCCAACAGGACAATGCACGTCCGCATGTATCCCGTGCCACCCAACGTGCTCTAGAAGGTGTAAGTCAACTACCCTGGCGAGCAAGATCTTCGGATCTGTCCCCCATTGAGCATGTTTGGGACTGGATGAAGCGTCGTCTCACGCGGTCTGCACGTCCAGCACGAACGCTGGTCCAACTGAGGCGCCAGGTGGAAATGGCATGGCAAGCCGTTCCACAGGACTACATCCAGCATCTCTACGATCGTCTCCATGGGAGAATAGCAGCCTGCATTGCTGCGAAAGGTGGATATACACTGTACTAGTGCCGACATTGTGCATGCTCTGTTGCCTGTGTCTATGTGCCTGTGGTTCTGTCAGTGTGATCATGTGATGTATCTGACCCCAGGAATGTGTCAATAAAGTTTCCCCTTCCTGGGACAATGAATTCACGGTGTTCTTATTTCAGTTTCCAGGAGTGTATATTATGAGACGTTAAGAAATCACAGGTTGCATTGTTTAGATTGTTATTCATAAATGTTCATCCCAATTAACAGTCTTGATGATCATCTGCCCACAAAAATCACTAGGAGGAGCGTACGCGTACGCGTAACCGAACACGGCACGGATGATTATTGATGATGCGAAAGTTCTTACGCTCGTCACGCATACACAGATTTCTTTGGTACCAGTCCTCCTTGACACTAGTAATGATATAACACTGATTATAGAGTTAATTACTGTACGAGCGTGCTCGTAACCGTCGCGGTACGGCTGATTGTTGATAATGCGGAACGCGATGACCGAACGCACGTTCTCACGCTCGCTACAAGACACTGGCACTTAAATGCTCTCTTTGGGGGTAAATGGTATTACTGATTCACATTAGTTCATCCTTGAGACCGAACACGGCGCAGTACGGTACGACACGCAATGAGAGGTTACACAAATACGTTATCAGCAGCAGTGCTCATTTTTAAATTACTTCTTGAGGCACTTTCCTCTGAATCATTTACTTATTTTATCACTTTATTGTAGTAGCACTTGTAGCAACACTTCAATTTCCATACTAACTATGCCTCTCAGATGCTACACACGACACGACATAGCCGTTCCGTGTCCCACGCTCGACTCTCTCCAGTCGCGGCTGCCCGCAAAGATAGTCCACAACTAAGCCAGCGATATGACAGTACACTTACAAACTTTGCTTCATATATCCGACCACGGAGATGCAATGCGGTCGAGCTCGTGAAATATTCCTCAAGAAAACTACACAGCATTAAAGTGACCTGAAAATGGGTATCTCATATTCTGTTGTAATGTCTGTAATTAATTCTTTCGACGCTTCATTGGTCTTCACTTCCTTTTCTAGTAGAGGACATATCAGAGCTTCCAGACGTATAAAAATACAGAATATTTCAGTTTCTTTGCACAATTTTATTAAAACAAAAGACTGACGTAGCATTACACATCTCGCTATCTATTCTATACATACAGGGTGATTTTTATTGACGTTTAAAAACCCCGAAGCGACGCAAGTGATACAGAGGGAAGTAACGTAATATAAGACGCATAGGGCAGCAATTGTTGGGAAATTCCCCGAAAGTGGATGACAAATGTTGAACGTGTGACGTCGTCAGATGACGCGTCTCGCCACGCGAGTAGTTGGTGAGCCTCTCGGTCTGTCGCCCTGATTATCCCAACCCAAGTCGAGTACTCCCGTTGGTGTGATTACAGGGGTATGTGCGCGACTTGAGTTCGTGGGGCACCGGGTTCTAATTTTGAGAGTGGCAGGCAGCATTATATTTTGATTGCGGTTAGTCAATTATGTGTTTATGTTGAGTTAAGATTTATAATTTTATTTACCTGCTTCGTGGTCCCCACTGATTTCTTGCTAAGTATAGTACCACAAGATGGCTCTGAGCACTATAGGACTTGACATCGGAGTTCATCAGTCCCCTAGAACTTAGAACTGCTTAAACCTAACCAACCTAAGGACATCACACACATCCATGCCCGAGGCAGGATTCGAACCCGCGACCGTAGCAGTCACGCGGTTCCGGACTGAAGAGACTAGAACCGCTCGGCCACCCCGGCCGGCTAGTACTACAAGAACAAAGCGTATTTGTCACAAGCAAATTAGTAGAAACTTCCAAACTGCGTCGCCACTTGTAAGTTATATTTGTTTCCTTTACTAAATAAAGTCGGTAAACAAAAAAAGGAAGGGATAAAAGAAAAGAAACGCAAAATACGAACAGCTTATGTTTGGTTACAGCAAGGACAATAATTTAGTATCTATTAACTGAATGTTCTGACGGTTCTTGGTAGAACAACATTATAATAAATGAAAAGCGCTAGTTTGCTTTTGTTCTACATTATTACTTTTATTGTGTTAACCATTTTTCTGCTTACATGGCCATCTTCAGACATTTACTGACTATTGCCGTCGAAGATGGCGACAGTAGTCACTAAAGGTCTGAAGATGATCTTGTAAGCCTAAAACCGGTTAACGCAATACCAGTAACACAGTAGCACAAAAACAAATTAGCGCTTTTAATTTTGTAACTTATACGCTTGCAACAGTTCACATTTCAAATGGTGTTCGAAATAAGAGTAGTCTGGCGGTACGATGTGCAACACTGCCCACTACCGGCGTGCATGGGACCGACAACCCGACTACCCGCGGGGTCTCAGGCGCCTTGCCACGGTTCGCGCGGCTCCCCCCGTCGGAGGTTCGAGTCCTCCCTCGAGCATGTGTGTGTGAATTGTCCTTAGCGTAAGTGTTAAGTTAGATTAAGCAGTGTGTAAACCTGGGGACCGACGATCTCAGCAGTTTGGTCCCGTAGGAACTTACCACAACAACAACCGACAAAGCCAAACGCTGCATGTGTGGCGAGGTACGTCATCTGATGACGTCACTGGTCCGAGCACGGCGCTCACAACCCGAACCAAACGCCACTGTTAAGCACTAATAAGGACTGGGTCCCTTACTTCGATTGCACACAATTCATTAAGGTCAATCCAACACATTTATTTCAAATAACGTAAATGAAAATTCAAAAGAAAGAGAGAAACAAAATTGAATTAATACACTCGAATGACAAATATCCAAAAAACCTTACCATACTACTCAAAAGAATGCACTGAAGTGGGGAGCAGTCATTCACCCAACAGAACACTTCAAAATGAGTTCCATAACACAGCTACGTGCCCCAGAAAACAGCAAAACATTAAATACACTTCATTTGACGAATAACAAATACTCATTAACATTACGCCGCTCCTGTTTGAACAGCAGTATCCCAAAGAAACAGGCGCTTACTCTGAAAGAACAATTTTTTATATGTTTGTATTACAACCTTAAGGAATTCCTTAAGATGTCCAATCGAACTCCCCCCCCCCCCCCCCCTTTTTCAGTTGTGGCACAAATCTTTCCCCTTTCTAGGCGGAAGCTGAACCAGAAACACAGAATACCACAAAAACAGACTAGCGGACGGCACCCACAGATAACACAGGCTAAGACTCAACCTGGGAGCACATCCTACGAGAACTTGTTCACACGATGCTCACCACAAACTGTAGACATTCCGGTCGAACATCCGCTTGCGGTGGCTGCCAGAAGGACGAAGCAACCAACAGACCCACGCCGTACTTCTCAGACAGGCACCTCAATTTGTACAAACATCTAGGCCAACACCAACTGCGGACTCCCCTCTCACTGCGAGGCTTAGCACAGTTTATACGAAATGCCTTCAAGGCAACCAATAACCGCCACAGCAAACAGCTCCAGCGTAACAGATATCACACATGTGCTTACGCCCGAGCCTTCAGTCCTGAGACTGGTTTGATGCAGCTCTCCATGCTACTCTATCCTGTGCAAGCTTCTTCATCTCCCAGCACTTACTACTACATACATCCTTCCGAATCTGCTTAGTGTATTCATCTCTTGGTTTCCCTCTACGATTTTTACTCTCCACGCTGCCCTCTAATGCTAAATTTGTGATCCCTTGATGCCTCAGAACATGTCCTACCAACCGGTCCCTCCTTCTTGGCAAGTTGTGCACAAACTCCTCTTCTCCCCAATTCTATTCAATACCTCCTCATTAGTTATGTGATCTACACATCTAATCTTCAGCATCCTTCTGTTGCACCACATTTCGAAAACTTCTATTCTCTTCTTGTCCAAACTATTTATCGTCCATGTTTCACTTCCATACATGGCTACACTCCATACAAATACTTTCGGAAACGACTTCTTGACACTTAAATCTATATTCGATGTTAACAAATTTCTCTTCTTCAGAAACGCCTTCCTTGCCATTGCCAGTCTACATTTTATATCCTCTCTACTTCGTCCATCATCAGTTATTTTGCTCCCCAAAGAACAAAACTCATTTACTACTTTAAGTGTCTCATTTACTAATCTAATACCCTCAACATCACCCGACTTAATTCGACTACATTCCATTATTCTCGTTTTGCTTTTGTTGATGTTCATCTTATATCCTCCTTTCAAGACATTGTCCATTCCGTTCAACTGCTCTTCCAAGTCCTTTGCTGTCTCTGACAGAATTACAATGTAATCGGCGGACCCCAACGTTTTTATTTCTTCTCCATAGACTTTAATACCTACTCCGAATTTTTCTTTTGTTTCCTCTACTGCTTGCTCAATATACAGATTGAATAACATCGGGGAGAGGCTACAACCCAGTCTCACTCCTTTCCCAACCACTGCTTCCCTTTCATGCCCCTCGACTCTAATAACTGCCATCTGGTTTCTGTACAAAATGTAAATAGCCTTTCGCTCCCTGTATTTTACCCCTGCCACGTTTAGAATTTGAAAGAGAGTATTCCAGTCAACATTGTCAAAGGCTTTCTCTAAGTCTACAAATGCTAGAAATGTAGGTTTGCCTTTTCTTAATCTACTCTCTAAGATAAGTCGTAAGGTCAGTATTGCCTCACATGTTCCAATATTTCTGCGGAATCCAAACTGATCTTCCCCGGTCATCTACTTTGAGGGAATTTCCCGACATTTGTGGCCGTATGTATGTTATATTAAATTACTTGTCTTAGGGTCATCTACGTCGCTCCGGGGCTTTTTCAACGTTAATAAGAAACAACCTGTATATAAATTAAAGTCTTCCACAGCGGTTTCTGTCTGTGCGTTTGGCCTAACCTCAGGTACTGCAGTAGGTATTTTGATGCGATTTCATTGATAGATGGAGGTAAGTAGATTGCGTGTCTCACAAGGAAGATTCGTGTGTAGAGTTTATAAATATTTCATGCAAACTGGCTTAACTGTGATAAATTTATGTCCCCGGTCACTGTGAAAGCTATGCCATTGCAGAACACTTCCGAATCGTCCATTATGAATTAAAGGCCGCCGCAATGAATTAAAGGCCGCCGCAATGTTTTTTTGTCTGTATGTGACGGCTAATTTCATAAACTACTATAGAGTTTTCGAACGATTTTCACTGACGAATATACTGACTCAGGAGGTAAGTTTGTGGGAACAGGAGACAGTTGCAAGGATGCCCGCTCGCGGCGCCGCGCTAGCGCGCGCTGCCATTACTGGGAGTCCGGCGGACGCCACCGCCGGCTTCCCAAACGACATACGGTGTAGGATGCGTCAGATCTTTCGGTGTAGAGTTAATGTTTAAGAGGTATGATCGGAAATGTGGATAAAGGTCACACGGAAAATGTAGCTCACGGTGGACTGGCGCTGGAATCGGGCCTACCTCTTGCTTAACTTCTTTGCTCATCCACCTTGGCAGATGCGCGGTAAGCGCGGCGAATTGCCAAATGCCGTCTCACACGGAGCAAGATTCGCTTAAGTTTCCTTGCTGTCTCGCGCGACGGCTGCCTTGCGGGCTCCGCCGTCTGCTAGCGGGCTACCTTGCTGGGAACCTTGTTAAGTAGTGATGGGGAGGTCGTGAATGAGTCGTTCAAATGAACGCTTCACTCCAGTGAAGTGTGAACTAACCACTCAATTTCAATGAACTGGTACTTCAAACTCTTCACAGATAGCACACTCCACACTTTTTTCTAGTTCGCTCACTCTCTTCCCCTCTCCCATTACATCGGCGCTACGCCACTCATCCTCCCTTCACTTCAGTCCTCCCTGTAGTCGACGAATCGCGCGGTGTTTGTGGGGAACGATAGGTTTACGAGGGGTTGGGGAAGTGACGGTTAGGGGAAGGCAGCGTCAGTTGCTTCCTGCAGTGCTGACATCATTAGCCTTGACTATTTGTGCAGTTAAACTTCGCGCCTACGGGTAGCCTACCGTTGGCAGCGCTTGTAGACAAATGAATATTAAAGATACAAACGAAGAGGCTGGCTGTGTGAGCACGCACAGCTAACATGAAAACAAAAGGTTAATAACACTGAAAGAGGGATTTTACCTGAAATCGTACCAATGACTACAGGTGACAGTTTATGTTTTGAATCTGGAGGGTTATTATTACCCTTGACTATTTGTGCAGTTAAACTTCGCGTCTACGGGTAGCCTACCGTTGGCAGCGCTTGCAGACAAATGAATATTAAAGATACAAACGAAGAGGCTGGCTGTGTGAGCACGCACAGCTAACATGAAAACAAAAGGTTAATAACACTGAAAGAGGGATTTCACCTGAAATCGTACCAATGACTACAGGTGACAGTTTATGTTTTGAATCTGGAGGGTTATTATTACCCTTGACTATTTGTGCAGTTAAACTTCGCGTCTACGGGTAGCCTACCGTTGGCAGCGCTTGCAGACAAATGAATATTAAAGATACAAACGAAGAGGGTGGCTGTGTGAGCACGCACAGCCAACATGAAAATAAAAGGTTAATAACACTGAAAGAGGGATTTCACCTGATATCGTACCAGTGCCTACAGGTGACAGTTTACGTTTTGAATCTGGAGGGTTATTATCCTCAACAAAAATAAAATCTACAGGAAAACTTCTGAATAATTACTTAACGTAGGTATATAGACTTTGTGACAGTGGTAAACATACTCATTCTATTTTGGATTAAATTTTAAAAGGAACATCAAATTGGATTGCATTCCGTTGGTAGCCCTAGATTTCAGTCCATGAATACAACAAATAATGTTTCATTTGGCAGATAAGACTTTTGTGGGCGCTTCATGAGAAAATATAGAGCAAGATTAAATGTGATACCTTCTTTATATGTGGCAGGCTTCTCTGTTTATCTTTCCTTTGTCCCCTTCGACCATGTTCTATTTAACTCAGACGCTGTAAGAGCGTAAAACCGTGATCTGGGGTAAAACATTGCGTGCACGTTACTGCATAGTTCGGCTATTAAATGTAATACCTTCTTTATATGTGACAGGCTTCTCTGTTTATCTTTCCTTTGTCCCCTTCGACCATGTTCTATTTAACTCAGACGCTGTAAGAGCGTAAAACCGTGATCTGGGGTAAAACATTGCGTGCACGTTACTGCATAGTTCGGCTATTAAATGTAATACCTTCTTTATATGTGACAGGCTTCTCTGTTTATCTTTCCTTTGTCCCCTTCGACCATGTTCTATTTAACCCAGACGCTGTAAGAGCGTAAAACCGTGATCTGGGGTAAAACATTGCGTGCACGTTACTGCATAGTTCGGCTATTAAATGTAATACCTTCTTTATATGTGGCAGGCTTCTCTGTTTATCTTTCCTTTGTCCCCTTCGACCATGTTCTATTTAACTCAGACGCTGTAAGAGCGTAAAACCGTGATCTGGGGTAAAACATTGCGTGCACGTTACTGCATAGTTCGGCTATTAAATGTAATACCTTCTTTATATGTGACAGGCTTCTCTGTTTATCTTTCCTTTGTCCCCTTCGACCATGTTCTATTTAACCCAGACGCTGTAAGAGCGTAAAACCGTGATCTGGGATAAAACATTGCGTGCACGTTACTGCATAGTTCGGCTATATGTTGGTAAAATTATGAAGTATTACGAAACTTTATTGTACGAGCGAGGCGAAGTGAGCGTAGCCGCGGCTGAGCGGCGAACTGGGCAACTTCGCCAGGCTTCCGTACTTCATTTGAACGCTTCACGGCAAAGAGAGAAATGAATGAAGTAGTTCACGGGAATGAACGAGTTCGACACATCTCTAATTGTAAGATTTCCAGGATAGGTCCGGTGCTATTTTTGTTGTAAGGTTCCCTGCGTTGGCCAATCATGAGACGTTTCGTTTGTGACGTCAGACGCGGAAAGCTTGGACGGGAAGCCTCTGTTGATAGTCGCTTTTCTGCTGTTGTGAGGTGCGGTAGGAAGTTCTTACGATTATTAAATAATGGCACCGCAGTGGTCCAAGGAAGCGATTGAAGCATTGATATGTACTTATAGGAAGAACAGTGAAAAGCGCAAACTATTACAATAAACACTTGCGTGCAGAAGCACTCGAAAGAGCTGCAAGTACCGTGTGTCTTGTTCGACCATATACGACGAGCGAGGAGTGTTTTAGCAAAATGCACAGTTTACGTACTCAATTTAAAGTGGAGTACGCCAAAGTAAAATCATCGAAAAGCAGTGGCACTGGGATGAACGACGTAAGTACAAAACTATGAATTTTGCGTTGAATGTAGAAACCTACTACTTGCAAAAATCGGACACATTTAAGACTATTTCCTAGAAATATCACACTGAATATTTACCAGATTTTTGAAAGCACGTAATCTTGAATGGTAATGGATTACAATGTAGCTTTCTTCTGAATCAGAGGTAAAACCATACAAAGCAGTTCTTCAAACATCAATACATCCATTCGTATAAAATTTGATAAGGATGTACGATCTTCTATCCTATAAAATAAAGTCGTATATAACAGTCATTACTGGTATACATATAAAAGTCAAACAGTAATGAAATGATGATACTTTTCAAACAGAAGTAGGTGTTATGCGAACTAATCTCAACTCTTTATGAAGCAGGGAGATCACACTTTTACAGAGTTTCTCCTCTTAATCGAGATTTTGAAAGCTTTGAGAACCTCATTTCGAAATGACACATAAGTCAACATTTTACTCATCTACTATCGGTAAAATTTCCTCATACAATGATTGTCTAGTATTCACCGATGGTAACACACAGAATCAGGACGCTTACTAGACCAAGAGTTGATGCAGGTTGCTTCACTGAATACCTACTAATGGATATTGATGATGTGCGTATTGCTTGTTATGAAATATCAGTGAAGGATATTGCCGAATGAGCGTGCTAGAAGGATCATAGTAGAAGAGATGAGCTACGTGAAAACGAAAAAGACCCAAAGTGCATTACTGTGAGATTTATTTAAATTTTTATGGAATAAAAATAACAGTGTATCATAGGCAAATTTAGAAAACTGTTGCGAAATTTGTAAGAGTGATATTAAACCTCGGTCAGGCGCAATTCTTGGACTCCCCGGGGGCAATGGGCCTGACAGGCACAGATTTTGAAATCACCTATTATCTCACATTCTCAATTTTAGTACCCTAAACGTAATCAGTTACTTTCATGGGAATGTGTAGAGACAGAACATACGAAAGTGGATGAAAAAAAATATTAACCACAAAAGTAACAAAAGTGAAAGTACTGAAATTTTGAAACCACCACCAAACAGTTACAGTTTTTAGTACATAAATTTTACTAAACAGTAAATTTTAGGAAAAAACTCCAGTTATAAGCCACTTTTTTGATGCTGGTGTCTTTCAAACTAACTCAGTATTACCAGAAGGAATACATTTGCGCACAGAAAGGCAAAGTTGGCAGACCATATTTGCTTGGGATAGGCAGATTGCAGGCTGGAGGGGATTCCAACTTTTTTCATACTTCTTCTGTGGAGCTCTCCAAGAACAAGTTGATGTGCCAGTGATTTTAGGTACAGTCTTCTACGCATTTTCTCCAGTTGATTTCCAAGATAAATTACCTGTGTGTTGATACCACCCACATTCAGCATTGTGAAAAAGAAATCATTGGCCAGCGCTTTGTGTTTCGGCTGACACTGTAAATAGCACGCATCTGGTCTACAGCATCAACACCACCTTTTGTTGAATTGTAGAAAGTAGCAATCTGTGGTTTTTTTTCTCTCCACATTCGGTATCAACAGCAGCGTCATTGTGCAACGAAGATACAAGAATTACATTTTTGTTCTGGCGTGGTATGTAGGAAACCAAAACCTTCCCATCATTAAAGCCAAACATGCTGCTGTATCGTTCCTTCCCTTGTACTTCAACAAATTCTGATGGTAATTGCCTTTTTTATCTGACAGTTCCAACAAATGACAGCTTTTTTGTTTTAAAAGATCGATGAGTTAAAAATCAGTAAACCAGTTATCTGCCGTAATATTGCGACCAGATCCAAATAAAGGCTTAGCTATTCTCTTGACAACTTCACTTGGCTTGTTGCTGACACAGAAGGGACCCAATGGCTGTAATCCAACGTAGATCTCTATGTTGACTGTATAAATCATTTTAGCATCAACAAGAGCAAAATGTTTTATCCCATATTTGTTTGGTTTTGATGGTATGTACTACCGAAAAACACATCTTCCACGAAAACCTGGAAGCATTTCGTCTATTGTGACGTTTTCACAAGGGGAATAGCTCTTTTGACAATTTTCCACAAATTTTTCGAAAACTTCACGAATCGGTGCTAGCAGGTCAAATTCTTTCCGTTGGGTTCTGGTCATTCGGTCACCAAACGAAGGCAATGTAGCAGACTCTTATAGCGTTTGAGATTCATCAGGAGGCAGAATTTTTTAACGCCGTCGCCTTCAGTCCCCCAAAGTTCCTCCAGACTGTATGCTCCTGCTAGGTACAACAAGCCAATAAATGCCCTTAGTTTGAATACATCTGTGGAACTAATGTGTCTATCTCTGGAGAAACGATCGTTGATAGTGTCTATGTATTGGTTTGTGTATCTAACGATCATATCAAAGATGTCATTAGTGAATATATTATTCCAACATACAACTGCAGTTTTAGCATTCTTATCATTTCCTATGATTCCAGGAAGGTAAGTGATGACGTTGTGAGACTCCTTACGCTTTCTTTTCCCAGGTGACTTTTTGGCTCCCATGGTCTCATTATCATGGTCTCATTATCATTACAAGTGTAATGTGCTGCGAATACATAGAAAGATAGACCCCTTATCATTTAGCTACAAATAGCAGGTCAGCAACTGGAAGCAGTTAATTCCATAAATTATCTGGGAGTACGCATTAGGAGTGATTTAAAATGGAATGATCATATAAAGTTGATCGTCGGTAAGGCAGATGCCAGACTGAGATTCATTGGAAGAATCCTAAGGAAATGCAATCCGAAAACAAAGGAAGTAGGTTACAGTACGCTTGTTCGCCCACTGCTTGAATACTGCTCAGCAGTGTGGGATCCTTACCAGATAGGGTTGATAGAAGAGATAGAGAAGATCCAATGGAGAGCAGCGCGCTTCGTTACAGGATCATTTAGTAATCGCGAAAGCGTTATGGAGATGATAGATAAACTCCAGTGGAAGACTCTGCAGGAGAGACGCTCAGTAGCTCGGTACGGGCTTTTGTTAAAGTTTCGGGAACATACCTTCACCGAAGAGTCAAGCAGCATATTGCTCCTTCCTACGTATATCTCGCGAAGAGAACATGAGGATAAAATCGGAGAGATTAGAGCCCACACAGAAGCATACCGACAATCCTTCTTTCCACGAGCAATACGAGACTGGAATAGAAGGGAGAACCGATAGAGGTACTCATGGTACCCTCCGCCACACACCGTCAGGTGGCTTGAGGAGTATGGATGTAGATGTAGACGTAGATCTCTTCCTAAATAAAAGCTATTTGTTTTGTTGTCCCTTCTTTCTTCATCTTCATCAGTCTCCTCAGCATCTTGTTTTGTTACAGAATCGCCTTCACATTCTTCCACTTCGTCTTCAGAATCAATGTCACTCTCATCCCCCAAGATCCTCAATCAGCATGGGGTCTTCCTCTTCAGTGCACATCAGCAAATCCTGTATTTCCTCAAGATGACGTGGGTTAGACAGATAATAGTAATTTGGAGCCATATTTGTGGAAAATCTAGAGTGAGAAAGAGAAAACACCAGGATAATTACTTGCTCAGGCACAATGCGTCTGAAAGGCATAGATCAAAATAGTATATATCTGCGTAAATAATTCACAAAATTCACGTTACTCATCCATCAAATGAACAAAATAAGCACACTGATGAAAAAGAACAAAAAATACGCAACTTCGTAAGTGAGACGTGATCAGGCGCAATGAGCTTGAGAGGCCACGAGCGTCACAAAACCTCTCCACAAGGGTCACGCGAACACTAATGGAGTGAGTTGTAAATAGCACCTGAAGATAGGAAGCTACTAGTGGCGGGGAAATATCACGCCGCCTACTTCGCGAGAGAGGGAAAAAAAAAAGGTCAGCTGTGCCTGTCAGGCCGATTGCGCCCGACGGAGGGTTAAAAAGTAGTATATAAATTTGTTTATTCAATTACTAAGAATAAGCTACCAGATTTTGAAAGTGAAAATGAGGGTAACCTTTAAAAAAATGTTCCTCGGGTGATAATACGTGAACTAAACGTATGCAGCAACGTCCTAATCAAATTATTTGACAAAAACATTGGAAAACATCTAGATCATAGCCAGTAACATAATGACCACAAGTGCAAAATATTGTTCCATCGTCTCTCAAACAGTAAAAGTTCCATTAGCTTTTATGTACCTGTGTATTGTCTCATACGTCCCCATTTAAGAAGCAGGTAACGTTTCAAACCGTTTATCCTCCATCTAGTGGCAGCGCAAGGTACAGGGCAACTGTTTTCGACGGTTGGACCTGAGCCAAAGTGAGTAGCCTCTGTCTGCAGGAGACACGAACAGTTCCCTGTGCTGCAACAGGTGGTCCCTTGCTTCTGCTCCTCCGCTTGGCTGGCAACAGCCCTATTTTTTAGGGCCACAAGCTCATTAAAGGGTAACATCTCCGAGGCCGTAAAAATCCGGATGGTAACCTCCGCCACTACTGTACGGGGGTATTTTTAATTGTTCCTATGAAGGTAACCGACTATCGAGGTGGCACTAATTTATATTTGCTTTAATATTTTACCAGTAAAGCCCCGATTCTTTCAAGTATACAACTACCATGCAGAAAACAGCTCTGCAAAGTCTGAATACTTCACAAGATAGTTACTGTATTAAATAATTGACGTTAAGCATATGATAGGGAAAAAGTTTGGAGAAGGCTTGAAACTCTGTTTTA
Source organism: Schistocerca gregaria (assembly GCF_023897955.1). Taxonomy (NCBI): domain Eukaryota; kingdom Metazoa; phylum Arthropoda; class Insecta; order Orthoptera; family Acrididae; genus Schistocerca; species Schistocerca gregaria. The sequence goes on along the minus strand of NC_064923.1, from coordinate 309,080,910 downwards.
ATTTTGTTGCAAGTAGCTAAGTGCTCTCTTTATCAAACTGTAGAAAAGTATAGCCTTGGTAATTTATGCTCAGTTTCCAACATCTAGCTTTCTCACGACTCTCATGTTAATGATGTCATATCTGCTGAACTGTTTTCTACGACGATATAATTTTACAGGTACCTTCATTGGTGTATCTGGCTACTGTTTGCAAAATCTGTTGGAAACAGAGTTAGTAGTATAAATATAACAAATTAAAAGTCACGCCTACTGTTGAAGATATACTGCATGTACTGTGCGGTGTGGGATCCGCATCAGGTGGGACTGACGGATGACGTCGAAAAAGTACAAAGAAGGGCAGCTCGTTTTGTATTATCGCGAAATATGGGAGATAATGTCACAGCCATGATACGTGAATTGGAGTGGCAATCATTAAAACAAAGGCGTTCTCTCAATGGCTAGCTCGCATCCAGATCGTCCGACGTGAACGCGCTTTCCTCCTGGCATTTGCCGCCATACAGCTGCACACAGTTTTCCTGACAATTACTTTGAGCAAAAACGTCTCAGTGTTATTCACATTCAGGAGTCACCGTTTTTACTCGGCGTGCGGTACCACGTGTATGCGCTGAGCGCAGACAGCCCCAGCCGTGTGGTTAAAATGCATTTGCACCTTGCGGCTAGACAACGTGCGGCTCTACTTGCCCCACGCACAAGCAGAGGCCTTTTCTACTACGTGTGCGCACGGGTGATTCCATTCACACCTTTGGTCACACCGGCGCCTCTATTTGCGTGCGAGGCAAACACAGCCGCAAGGACTCTAGCTGTAGGGCCCACAGGTGTAAACACACCTATAATCACCACACGTACCCCCTTTGTCACATTGACCACAGTCGCATTGGTTCAGTATTCTCTCAATACCATGGTCAGTAATCTCTCTCTAGCATGGTAGAAACTATTCATGCACACTGTCTCAGACCCATCACTAGCGTGAGTTAAACATCCTTTGTGTGATTTTTTCTCTAGAGACTACTTATCTCTGGTTCATGTGCCCATTAACTGGTGTTACTTTATGGTCACTGAAGGCTGCTATATGCTCGATGTTTGTAACTCTATTGTTAGAACATATTGCATTATTAATAGACTACTGGCTATTAAAATTGCTACACCACGAACATGACGTGCTACAAACGCGAAATTTAACCGACAGGAAGAAGATGCTGTGATATGCAAATGAGTAGCTTTTCAGAGCATTCTCACAAGGTTGGCGCCGATGGCGACACCTACGACGTGCTGACATGACGAAAGTTTCCAACCGATTTTTCATACACAAACAGCAGTTGACAGGCGTTGCCTGGTGAAACGTTGTTATGATGACTCGTGTAAGGAGGAGAAATACGTACCATCACGTTTTCGACTTTGATAAAGGTCGGATTGTAGACTATCGCGATTGCGGTTTATCGTACCGCGCCATTGTTGCTCGCGTTGGTCGAGATCCAATGACTGTTAGCAGAATATGGAATCGGTGGGTTCAGGAGGGTAATACGGAACGCCGTGCTGGATCCCAACGGCTTCGTATTACTAGCAGTCGAGATGACAGGCATCTTATCCGCATGGCTGTAACCGATCGTGCAGCCACGTCTCGATCCCTAAGTCAACAGATGGGGACGTTTGCAAGACAACAACCATCTGCACGAACAGTTCGAGGACGTTTGCAGCAGCATGGACTATCAGCTCGGAGACCATGGTTGCGGTTACCATTGACGCTGCATCACAGACTGGGGCGCCTGCGATGGTGTACTCATCGACGAACCTGGGTGCATGAATGGCAAAACGTCATTTTTTCGGATGAATCCAGGTTCTGTTTACAGCATCATGATTGTAGCATCCGTGTTTGGCGACATCGCGTTGAACGCGCATTGTAAGCGTGTATTCGTCATCGCCATACTGGCGTATCATGCGACGTGGTAATATGGGGTGCCATTGGTTACACGTCTCGGTCACCTCTTGTTCGCACTGACGGCACTTTGAACAGTGGACGTTAAATTTAAGATGTATTACGACCCGTGGCTGTACCCTTCATTCGATCCCTGCGAAACCCTACATTTGAGCAGGATAATGCACGACCGCATGTTGCAGGTCCTGCACGGGCCTTTCTGGATACGGAAAATGTTCGACTGCTGCCCTGGCCAGCACATTCTCCAGATCTCTCAGCAACTGAAATCGTGTGGTCAATGGTGGGCGAACAACTGGCTCGTCACAATGCGCCAGTTATTACTCTTGATGAACTGTGGTATCGTGTTGAAGCTGCATAGAAGGCTGCACCTGTACACGCGATCCAAGCTCTGTTTTACTCAATGCCCAGGCGTATGAAGGCCGTTATTACGGCCAGAGGTGGTTGTTCTGGGTACTGATTTCTCAGGATCTATGCACCCAAATTGCGTGAAAATGTAATAACATGTCAGTTCTAGTATATATATATTTATCCAATAAATACCCGTTTATCATCTGCATTTCTTCTTGGTGTAGCAATTTGAATGGTCAGTAGTGTAATTAACCAGTATTTAAAATCCAAATTGTAAATCTTGTCCAGCTACCTCAATCTCTCAACTGATTTTAAATCCCAGCAGCGAGTTAATGTTATCGGCCCTGTAGGCCAGTGCACGCTTGTTAGAAACTGGTGTCTGGTGGTTTTCGGTAACAATGTGAGGAGGACACCGATTGTACATTGAGAAATATGAGCACATCTCTGGTATGGAAACAGGTAAAGAAAGACGGATTTCCATCATGGAAAACACTTGCTCATGTACTGAAGGAGCGGACAAATGAGTGAAGCATGGCTCTTTGTTCATCTATGGATTTTATATTTGTTGTTTACGATACTGTACACAGCATAAGATGGAAGAATCCAACAGATCCTAACGTCTTAAATTAAAATACATGAGAAGCGTTCTGTATAATCTTCATTTTTATAATTACTATCTTTGCAAAAAATTGTACACGAATTTGAAGTATCATCAACCCGTAGGTTGCTTTCGAACACCACAGTGCATTACTACCCATGGTCCTGTTGCAGGTGGTATGCCTTTTTTCGTCCGATGAACTGGCTTACCCAGCCAGCTAGGGGGGACCTAACTGTAACTTGGAACCAGGGCGCGGCTCCGTTTTTTTCACGTCAACAAACATTTCCAGAGATGAAAGAAGTGATAAGCCATTAGCATACCACCTCCAATACAATCATGCTTAGTAAACCACTATGATGTCTTACTGAAACAAGTAATTGCGAAATTCGACATGTAAACCTCAACAGAAAAGTTAAGAAAATGGCCTTCATGGGGAGTGATCCAAAATAGTGATAGATGAGATGATTTTAAATCATGTAAATCACCTCAGTTATCTACAGTGTGAGGCGACTTATGGCTACAGGTAGGAAGTGGACATTAAATTTAGAAAATTTAGCCAAGTATGTGGAAAAATTACCCTTAAAAAAACTGCAAAGGTACTCAAATAAAGTTCTGATACATCTCTCACATTACCCTATGGTTGTTTACCAAAGCAAAAAGAACCAATATATTAGAGAAGAACTAAATTTTTCTAGTGTGGATGATAAAATTTTACATTTCCGGAGGAAATGGAACGAACACATCGAAACAATGAGGGTAAAAGACTTTCCTTGAAGGTTAATGGAAGTGTCAGGGAAGAAGAGACCGGGGAAGACCTTTACAAAGATAGATACCGGAACAGGCAACTTTTGCCTAATTTCTGAAGAGGAGAAGAAGAAGAAGACAACAGTAGAGAAAAGAAAAGAATCGACGAGAAACTAAAAACATGCACAGGGCTTGTCAACTTGAAGTGGCCCATCAGTTAGCGACGGTCATTAAACGATCCTGTTATAACTCCGTGATAATTTGCGTAAGAGGCTGGAAGATTTTGTTGTATACGGCGTGAGAGATACGTAGACGAATAGGGTCAGCAGCACTTTGGATTGTTCACTAACGGTGCTGTTTACGATTTTTCAAGTTATGTCTGCTCTACGCTGATTTAAATGTAACTAGATGTTGTTTTGGTATTGAGTATTTCTCTTTTACTCTGAATATACAGAGTTTCTACACTTCCTCCTCAATGATCACTTCTAAAGTTTCTGTTTGCCTCCTTGTCATTCAATTTTTTTGTCTTTATAGTTTAAGTCTGTCTACCAACAGAGCTCTTGGATTATCTCACAGAGAGTATGCAGTGTTATTATGAAACACGTCTGGCAGTTAGGGGCAACTATAGCCCATTTTCAACTGATTCGCTGTCCGCCCGCGGTAGCTGAGTGGTCAGCGCGACAGACTGTCAATCCAAAGGGCCCGGGTTCGATTCACGGCTGGGTCGGAGATTTTCTCCGCTCAGGGACTGGGTGTTGTGTTGTCCTAATCATCTTGATTTCATCCCCATCGACACGCAAGTCGCCGAAGTGGCGTCAAATCGAAAGACTTGCACTAGGCGAACGGTGTACCCGACGGGAGGCCCTCGTCACACGACATTTCATTTCAACTGATTCGCTGTTTTGGTAAAGATTTTCCGCTTTTAGAGTGTGTGTGTGTGTGTTTTATGTGCGCATCGCGAGGAGCTTTTGTGTTTTAACTCTTCCAACACCTGGTTGAACTAATATGCTTTTATTTCTTGATTATACGCAGCTATTGGATATTAGTAAGGATCAAAGTACTTATTGGAACACTTTGGCAAGCCCAAAATTCATGTAAATCACAGTTTTCTTAATTTTTTCCATCTGTCTCGTTTTCATTTCACTGTACCTTATAGACTGATATGCGCTTGCTATGTAAGTGAATGAGTTTCGCCTGCTCTCGAAAAGGGCTTCTTAACGTAACTTCTGCGGCGCAGTGAAACAACCTTGGCAGCATACTGGTACAGGATGATGCCGGCCCACATGTTGCCAGGATTGTTGCACCACTTCGCAGAAGGTTCCGTTGGGAAGCTGTTCCACGTCCTCCGTGTAGTTCCATGCGATTTACACATTTTTGGAGTCTGAAGAAAGACATTCGTGACCGTAAATTTGAAAAAAATTTTCAATGAAGGCTCTGACCGTCTTATCCCACAGTGTAACAAATATTTTAAGAGCTATGGCGATTTATTTTGAGTTAATAAACAATTTTCGTACTTTTCTTGGATCTGTCTCGTTTTCATTTGACTGTCCCTTATACACACACAATAGCACGTCAACTTTCACAAAATTTGCTACATTTTATTCGAGTTACAGACATTTAAACGTTCATTATGTAAGAGTTTCAATTTTAGCTCAGTAAGTGTTAGGTCAAAATACAACACAGACACTGTTTAAACTGTTGGCAGCACTGCAGAGAGAAGGTGGACCTTCGTCCCCCGTCTCTCTGAAGCTCTTTGTGAGGGGCAGAGATGGCTTGCTCCCATTCTCTATTGTATGAAAACACCAATGGAAAGCCCACGGAAATATTTAACAGTTCTGATTGAATAAATATTTAATTTTCTTAGCGTTTCAGTGTGGTAATCATCAATCTGTAAGAGCCATCTGAAGCTGGATTTGTAATAAATCCGAAACCAGTACTGATTGGATTTAAATAAAACATTTTTAAACCATACCTGCAGCTGGTTTCTGTTTAAAGTTATAAACATCAAAAAGGTACTACAACACGGTTCTTACAATGCCTCGTTATCTCAACTTCGTCTTTGTCATTGCGAAATCAGCTCCGACAAAAGGTCGAAAGAGCCCAGAAAGCTTAATATTGCGTGCAGTGTGAACTCGTAAATAAATCTGTCATGAAGATCACGTCTACTGCTAAAAATCTCTTATCTAGTTCTGTTATATACGATGACTATTCCGAAAGGAAGGTCCGATCGGTCGGGAAATGGAAACCACTGTGAAAATAAGAAATGTTGTACTGGCAACAGTTAACTACACCTTTCAGCTACTTCTCTACATAGTCGTCGCTCTGACGCAGACTTATGTGAAAACGACATTTTGTCTACACAGTGCGTGATTGATTCTCTTGTCAATTTTTTTTTTGTTTGGCTCTGAGCACTATGGGACTTAACATCTATGGTCATCAGTCCCCTAGAACTTAGAATTACTTAAACCTAACTAACCTAAGGATGTCACACAACACCCAGTTTTTTTGGTTTATTTATAGACACAATCACCTGTTTATGACACAGTCATAAGTAGTTTCGGCCATACAATGACCATCTTCAGATGCTAAAGGGGGCATACACTGAACCCAGGTTCATGCGTTGTCAACATCTGAAGATGGTCATTGTATGGCTGAAACCGCTTATGGCTGTGTCATAAACATGTGATTCTGTCTATAAATAAACAAAAATTTTTTGCCAGGCTTCTGTCGTAGTACTGTACTAACTGTCCAATGCCTAGATCATAGAAAGCAGCCACTTGTGCTCTCTGCCAATTCTCTACGCTGGTCTACAGCTCCCTGTCTATGTGAAATGCTTTCATAGCCAATGGTTCGTGTGAGTAGCGATGAAACTCAGAGTGGTGCCAGTTACGTGCTGTATTGCGTGTGATCAAACATTTCCCACTAAAAACACTGCAAGGGCATCTTCATTGCCCCTGCAGAGAGCAGCCGAGAATTGTCATAAAGGAAACGTATAACAGTTATGTTATGTGGGCTGCATGATATCAGGCGAAATCTCTCACCAGGCCCTTGTGCTTGGCGGCAGACACTATCTTCCAGGCGTCATTACGTGCTCACTGTGCGCTCAGAACGGAAGAGAGCGACGTGATGCGATCGACGGGCATACTAGAGCAAATGCCCAACACATCTGTACAAAGCTTCATCAGATTTTCACTGTGGTTTCCATTTCGTGCCCGGTCGGATTTTATTTTCCGGATAGCTCTCGTACATTTTGATGTGTTGCTTAGACTTCTATCCTCCAGAGGAAAACTCTTATTTGCTGGTAAGTCCCAGAACGGTGGGGACCGACACTGGATATCCAGGAAACAGGACAAGTACACATGCGGAGCACCTGCGTGGCGAAGGCAGCGGAAGACGGGAATGGCAAATGAGGTGAGCCCGTGTGGGGGCGGATGGGCCGAGGATGAGACCACTTGTCCGTCGTCAGCGTTCCCAGGCGCCTGTCCAGCCATACTTAGGACGCCCCCCCCCCCCCCCCCCACTCTCTTTTATATACACCGGCTGCCGCGACCGGCGCTTCCTGATTGGCCGGCGCAGAGGCGAGCCTTCGCCAGTTGAGCCAATTAACAAAAGAGCGGCGTCGCGGCGGTACTGCGCACTTGCGGCCCAGATACGGCGGCCGCGTGCCAAACGAGAGACGCGATACATCCTGTTTACGGGCCTCGCCGGCTGGCTGGTGTTTTGTTTCGCGCGTCGCCTGCAGGGCCCACACAAAAGCCCGCGTCTGCGTGGGACACGCCGGCTGCGTGCAGATATTCCCTCTCGCCACGCAACGCGCGCTTTCCAAGTCTTTCTGCCGCCTCCGCCACCAGTGTCTCCGGCGTCCCGTCCTTGCAGGGGTCATTGCTTTGTTTCCAGTGGCGATGTTTCAAGATGCGTCCGCTGCTATTTTTGTGCCTGCTTCTTCATTCAAACTGTCGTTGTGGTCTTGAGGACTAGTACATCTACAGGATTACTCTGCAATTCATACTAAAGTGCTTGGCAGAGGATGCATACAACCGCCTTCGGGCTATTTCTCTTAAGGCACGAACGCACTACGTCTGTGAAGGACAACCAACCGCTTCTTTGGCTGATATTTGTTTAAATTAAATGAAACTACACTGTGTGATCAAAAGTATCCAGACACCCCCAAAAACATACGTTTTTCACATTAAGTATTTTGTACTGCCACCTACTGCCAGGTACTCCATATCAGCGACATCAGTAGTCGTTAGACATCGTGAGAGAGCAGAATGGGGGTTTCGAACGTGGTCAGGTGATTAGGTGCCACTTGTGTCATACGTCTGTATGCGAGATTTCCAAACTCCTGAACATCCCTAGGTCCACCGTTTCCGATGTGACAGTGAAGTGGAAACGTGAAGCGACACGTACAGCACAAAAGCGTACAGGGCGACCTCGTCCGTTGACTTACAGAGACCGCTGACAGTTGAAGAGCGTCATAATGTATAATAGGCAACATCTATCCAGACCATCCGACAGGAATTCCAAACTGAATCAGGATGCACTGCAAGTACTGTGACAGTTAGGCGGGTGGTGACAGAACTTGGATTTCATCGTCGAGCCAGTAAATTCCAAACGACGCCTCGCTTGGTGTAAGGAGCGTAAACATTGGACGACTGAACACTGGAAAACGTTGTGTGGACTGATGAATTACGTTACACAATGTGGCGACCTAATGATAGGGTGTGACTATGGCGAATACTCGATGAACGTCATCTGCCAGCGTGTGTAGTGTCAACAGTAAAATTCGGAGGCGGTGGTGTTATGGCGTGGTCGTGGTTTTCATGGAGGGGTATTGCACCCCTTGTTGTTTCGCGTGGCACTATCACAATACAGGCCTACATTGATGTTTTAAGCACCTTCTTACTTCCCACTATTGAAGAGAAATTCCGGGATGGCGATTGCATCTTCCAACGCGATCGAGCACCTGTTCATAATTCTCGGTCGGTGGCGGAGTGGCTACACGATAGTAACATCCCTGTAATGGACTGGCCTACACAGAGTCCAGACCTGAATCCTTTATAAAACCATGGGATGTTTTGGAACGCCGACTTCGTTCCAGGCCTCACCGAGCGACATAGATACCTCTTCTTAATGCCGCACTCCGTGGAGAATGGGGTGCCATTCTTCAAGAAACCTTCGAGCACCTGACTTAATGTATGCCAGCGAGACAGAAAGCTGTCATCAAGGCTAAGGGTGGGCCAACACCATATTGAATTCCAGCATTACCGATGGAGGGCGCCACGAAGTTGCAAGTCATTTTCAGCCAGGTGTCCGGATACTTTTGATCACATTGTGTATATTGTTCCAGAGACCTTTTCAGGCCTCAAGTTTCTAGCACGTATATATGCAGACTGAAGTGACAACTGAAAATTTGTACTGAGACGGGGATTCGAATACGGGTCTCCAGCTCACTAGGTGGATGCGCCAACCACTACGTCACACTGGCACAGCGGCGTGTCACAATTTCACCGAGTACCCTAGGACGCCACCCTCCTCAATCCAAATTCCTATTCACACTTCAGTCCACTTGCTATTGTCCCCTAAACTTCCATGGCACTTCACAGGCTCTCCAGTCTGTTGTCTCTGCAATGCTGTGGGAGTTTAGGCTGAATACCAAGTGGGTTGCGGTGTGAATGGGAATTTGGATTGAGGAGAGAGGTGCGCTAGGGTAGGTCGTCCATTTGTGCTGAGATGGCGTAGTGTTAGCGCATCTGTCTAGAGAGCAGGAGATCTGGGTTCGAATCACGTTTTTTGGTACAAATTTACATTCGTCACTTCAGTCTACTTATATACATCATAAAAATTTACAATGTGGTGACAAAGGTCATGGGGTACCTCCTAACATATACATCATAGCAACGTACACTGTGGTGACAAAGGTCATGGGGTACCTCCTGACATATACGTCATAGATACTTCCACGGACGTGACAAAGGTCGAGGGATCTTCTTTCGTCCGGTGCAGTGCAGCAACTCGACGTGGCATGGACTCAACAAGTCGCTGGACGTCCCCTGCTTAAATACTGAGCCATGCTGAATCTGTAGCCGTCCATAATTGCGAAAGTGTTGCCAGTGCACGATTTTTTGTACGAACTAGCCTATCGATTATGTCCATGAATATTGGATGAGATTCGTGTCGGGCGATGTGGGTGGCCAGATCATTCGATCGAATTGTGCAGAATGTTCTTCAAACTAGCTGCCAGCAATTATGGTCTGCAGACATTGCCCATTGTCATCCGTAAAAATTCCGTCGTTGTTTGGGGAAGAAAGTCCATGAATGGCTGCAAATGGTTTCCAAGTAACCGAACATAATCATTTACAGCTACTGATAGCTTCAGTCTGATCAGAAGCCCCAGTCCATTCCATGTAAACACAGCCTACCTCATTATGGAGCCACAACCAGCTTCGGAATGCCTTATTGACACCTTGGATCCATGGCCTCGTGGGATCTGCTCTACGCTCGAACCCTACCATCAGCTCTTACTAACTGAAACGGAGAATAGTTTGACTAGGCCACGTTTACTCAGTCGTCTATGTGCCAATCGCTGTGATCACGAGCCCGGCAGAGGCCCTGCAGGTGACTTTCTGTCTGCAAAGACACTACCGTCGATCGTTTACTGCCTAGCCCATTAACACCACTTTCGCAGTACTGTCCTAACGGATACGTTCGTCGTACATTCAGCATCTACTTCTGCGATTATTTGACTCAGTATTTCTTGTCTGCTAGCACTGACAACTCTACGCAAACGGCGCTGCTCTCGGTCATTAAGTGAAGACCGTCGCCCACTGCTTTGTCCTTCATTAGAGGTAATGCCTGAAATTTGGTATTCTCGGCACACACTATGCAACTCTTGACTATTGAATTAACTAACGATTTCCGAAATGGAATGTCCCTTGCGTCTAGTTCCAACAACAATTCCACATTCAACGTCTGTTAATTCCCATCGTGCCACCATAATAAGGTCGGAAACCTTTTCACTTGTATCACCTGAACACAAAAGACTGCTCCGCCAGTTCACTGTCCTTTTGTAGTTTGTGTACACGATAATACCGCCGTCTATATACGTGCATATCGCCGTCCCATGACTTTTGTCTCCTCAGTGTATTAGTGTGTGCGAGCGGCAAATCAGAGCCAACAGTAACTTGGGACGGCTGCAGGCGGTAACATGAAGCGTTGGCGGTCGGCTGGCCTTGAGACCCCACACCTAGTGTTGACGCCTGGCGAATGTTCGCCGGTTCAGTAGCGATTTGCTCGGCGCCTGGAACGGGTGGATATTTAAATTTTTTTCTGGACGGACAGTAATCGCACTTTTGTATTACTGACCGGTTTCTCTTTCTAATAAAACAAGAACATTATCAGAATGCCTGGAATGTACAGTTTAAAGTATAGTATCTGGTTCTACATCTCCACAGTTACTCCGTAAGCCACGTTACGGTGCTTGGCAGTTGATGTTGGCCTTGGCTGCGGTTTGGTTTGCCGGCTGTATCATCGAAGCTTTGGCTGTTGGTTGCATTTGGGACCCCTCTCCTGGCGAAGCCGGTCAATAAAATATATTGAGTGCGACTTGTGGCTGTCCTGAAAAACTTTAATTTCAGCAGTCGCTGTTTAGCTGCAGGCAATCCCTGCTCTCGATAAGGGTGTGTATTTATTGTGTTTAAAAATACTCAAATATGGAAAGAGCATTAAAGCTGGAACATGGAAAGAGCATTAAAGCCGATAGAGTTTTATGGTGAACGGGTATGTTTATGGACCCCAACGAACCGCAATTATAATAACAAATTGAAAAGATTTGACGTTTAGAGCAAAACAAAGTGAGGTGTTAGAAAGAAATGCGCATGATGTGACAAAGAAAATGGAGTCTTTGTTGACATCTTGTTGCCACGAATGACAAAGAGAAATAAACGTAACTCTGAATGACCATTAATCTTTCAGCTGCAGGTACAAATGTCTTAAAAGAAATTTTAAGGCCTACGCTATTCAATAACACATCGAAATCTGTATCTCTCATTGAGAAAATTTTCAATTCAACCTTAAGGTACACATTAATTCTGTCCCACCATAGCCGGCCGCTGTGGCCGAGCGATTCTAGGCGCTTCAGTCCGGAACCGCGTTGATGCTACGGTTCGATCCTGCCTCGGGCATGGATGTGTGTGATGTCCTTAGGTTAGTTAGGTTTAAGTAGTTCTAAGTCTAGGGGACTGATGACCTCAGATGTCAAGTCTCATAGTGCTCAGAGCCATTTGAACATTTTTCCCACCATAATTGCTCCCTGTTTTTTAAGAGAGATGTAGTTCGCCAGAGTCGTTTCTTTTTATACTTTTCCCAATGATCAGCTTCTTGCAGTAAAATAAATGGTGCACGTGTGACGACTGTTAAATACTCTTCTTCGCTCTGGTGAAATTGTAATTAAAGTCCTACTTTACAACAGTAATGCAATAGGAGTAATGTCGGCAGGTTATCAGAGCCATCTGCGATTCCACATGGCCGAATCCGTTGGCCGCAAGCCCTTCCTTTGGGGAGGATGAGAAGACGAACGGCACTGCATTGGCCACCAGCGTTCGGCCAAATCCAGTGTATGTCGTTCTTTGGCCTTCGTTGTCCGAGCGTGTACGGGTGAGCTCTGGTTTATTTTATTACGATGATAATTTCTCCCTATGTGAATAGGCGTCAATAAAATATTTTCGCATTCGGAGGAAAACGTTGCTAATTGAAATTTCGTGACAGTATCCTGCTGCAACAAAGACGTCTTTGTTTTCATGATTGCCACCCCAAATCGCTTATTGTATCCGTGACACTCTCTCCCCTATTTCGCGATGACAAAACGAACTGCCTAACTTTTTCGATGGCCACTGTCAGTCCTATCTGGTAAGGCACCCATACCGCGCAACAATTTTCTAGCATAGGACGGACAAGTCTAGTGTAGGTAGTCTCTTTAGCGGTTTTGTTGCAGCTTCTAAGTGTTTTGTTAATACGAGGCAATTTTCGGTTTGCCTTTCCTGCAACATTATCTATGCGATAGTACCAGTTTAAGCTGTTCCTAATGCTTGTCCCTAGGTATTTAGTGGAACTGACAGCCTTTCGATTTGTGTGATTTACCGTGTAATCGAAATTTAATTGATTCCTTTTATTACTCATGTGGATGACCTCACACATCCCTTTATTTGGGTTCAGCTGCCACTATTCACCCCATTCAGATATCGTGTCTATATCATGTTGCAATTGGTTTTTATCTTCCGATGGCTTTACGAGATGGTAAAACACAGCATCATCTTCAAACAGTATAAGAAAGTTGCTCAGATTAGGAACGGAATAGCAGATGGCTTACAGCATTTCCTTGGGGAACGCCAGACATCACCTCTGCTTTGATCGATGGCTTTCCTTTCTAGAACCAAATTACGAATCCGGTCGCACAACTGACGCGATGCTCCATAGGTTCACAACTTGACTGAAAGCAAATTCTGAGCAACTGTATTAAAAAGCCTCCTGGGAAGGTAGAAATATGGAATGAATTTGAGGTCCCCTGCAGATAGCACTCGCCATTTCATGAAAATAAAGTGCTGGTTGGGTTGCAAAGGAACAATGTTTCTGATTCAGAGCTAACTATGGCTCAATATATCGTTTTCTTTGAGGTAATTCATAATGTTCGAACACAGTACAGCTCTCCACGCTGCTCTATCCTTTAATACCGCCCTCATCTCTGAATAACTACTGTTACCTACCTCCATTTGAACTACAACACTGTACTGGTTTAGCTCCACAATTTTTACCTCCACACTCCCGTCTAATCTTATTTACCTGTAACAGCACATACAAAAATTTTCCATCCTCTTCTTGTCTCAGCTACTTAGCGTCCACTTTTCACTTGCATACAAGGTTACACTTCAGACAAATACTTCCAGAAAGGGCTTCCGAACACTAAAATTTCTATTGGACTGGTAGCCCACCCCGGCTTTGCACGGGTAAATATCTACTGAACCATAGTAACTAAACTTCGCCCGAAGAGGCCTTGGAAGGCCCAACGGTACCTACCGGCCGCCGTGTCATCCTCAGCCTACAGGCGTCACCGGATGCGGTTATGGAGGGGCATGTGGTCAGCAAACAGCTGTCCCGACTGTACGTCACTTTACGAGACAGACTAAAAATCTACGGCAGGCAATTTTGTCTGGCTTAGCGGTAATAATTCCTATGGCTAAACCGTCCACGTCAATCAATTTATTGGTGAAAACTGTAGCAAAAGCCCTGCAGTAGCTCAAAAGGTAGGCTTTCACATACAGACAGAAGAACCCGGAGGTAGACTTTAATTTATAACATGTGTAGATATTAAGAAGTTCTTTTTCAGAAACGCTTTTCTTGCTGTCATCATCAGTTATTTTACAGCCTAGGTAGAAAGACATATCGACTATTAATAGGGTCTCATTTCCTAATCTAATTCCCTCAACACCATCTGATTTAATTTAACTAATTTCCATTACCGTTGTTTTACTGTTGTTGGTGTCAGTCCTGCATTTTATTTTCAAGATATTATAAACTCCATTCACTGATCTTCCAACTCCTCTGCCGTCTCTCACAGAGTTACAATGTCAGTGACACACCTCGAAGTTCCTGTTTCTACTTTCTGAACTTTAACCTTTCTCCCAAATTTCTGGTTGGTTTTCTTTAGTGCTTGCTCAATGTACAGACTGAATAACATTGGGGATAGGCTACAACTTTGTCTCACTTCCTTTCACGAACTTTGACTCCAATATCAGCAGTCTGATTTCACTAAAAGTTGTGATTAACATTTCGTCCCTGATGTTAATTTGACATTCAGGTCCACAACACAACAGCATTTGAGGCTTAGAACCTGCGGACCCTCGAAGTTTAACGCATTTGTCGACTACAGTTCCAATCGACTTATCAGTCACTTTGTCGCTAAATGCTAATACACCAGCCTGGCGTTTTAAAGGAGAACAGGAAAGTTGGACAGTAATATCCAGTCCACGTGTTTAAGAGGAGAAGGAAGATTACGGTTTAACATTCCGTCGACGACGAGATGGCTAGAGACGGTCCAAAGCTCGAAGTGGGAAAGGAAGTCCACCATAAAGCAAGCATCTCGGCGTTTGCACTCAAACACTAAAGCGTCAAAGAAAGTGGTATAGGCATGCGTCTTCAAATACAGAGTCATGTAAACAGGCAGAATACGGCGCTGCGGTGGGCAACGCCCGTATCTGACGAGTGTCTGGCGCAGTTGTTAGATCGGTTACTGCTTCTACTATCGCAGGTTATCAAGATTCAAATTAGTTTGAACGTGTTATAGTCGGCGCACGAGTGATGGGACACAGCATCTCCGAGGTAGCGATGAAGTGGTGATTTCATTTCACGAGTGTATCATGAATATCGGAAATCCTGTAAAACATCAAATCTCCGATATCGCTGTGGCCGGAAAAATATCGTGCAAGAACAGGACTAATGACGACTGATGAGTCGTACTCTTACGGATTTATGGATAGCCCTACAGGCTTCATGGTGTCAGTTCCGTCCAGCACTACTTCAGACGTTAGTCGAGTCCATCCACGTTATGTTGGGGCACTTCTGAGTGCCGCGGGGCTCCTAAACGATATTAGGCAGATGTGGCAGTTTCTCTGGATCTGCAGTATATTTTTCAGTACGTCTGTTCTTGACTAACAAGCGAGTGAACAATCTGGACATGGCCTACAGGGCTGTCCATAAATCCGCAATAGTGTATGATACATAATAATCATTGAATTGTTTTAATTTTTACAACTGATTGTTATTTAATACAACCGATTCAGAAGTTTGTAAAAAACTGACCGGTGGGTTCTTCTAGCGATCGCTAGCTGTCGTCTAACTTGCGGCAGTGGCTTTTGTTAGTGCTGCAGCGAAGATAGTAACTAGAGTCGGACTGTTACGTCGCTCACAAGCTCGAAATGTGACGAAAATAAAAATGTTATTTACTAAGCATATGTTTCACGTAACAGCATAATAGAAAAAAATTGCTTGGATACACATAAAAACTTTTTAATTTATATTACTACTCAGTTATAATAAGCTGTCACAGAAGATTATTCCACTGAACATGCTTCGAAAATAAAAGAAATGAAACGCGCGTGATAACCGATCAAATAGTTTTTTATGTGGTTACATAGACGGATGATATACACAAAGAAAACACTAATACTATGTATGTCGGCTAAGAAATGACAGAAAATGCATAAAATAATATCAGCTCCTTCAGATCATTGAGGGAAACAGAGAGTAAAGAACAGTACAAATACATTAATCGATCCTGGAGTAAAATCCAGCATTATCTTCCGATTGTACAATGTCTTGAGAAAGGGAAACATTAACTATAATCCGTTCATCATAAGAATAAACCTGATGTAAACATTACACTATGTAATCATCCGTGTTTGCTGGAACGTCATTGGATTTCCGTTTCCCGTGGGACTGCAGCCAAGCTGTCTCGAGTACTGTCAAGTACGATAATAAGGGTACGCTTTGTGCTGTGCGTTTCGCGCTCATCGACTTAGCAATAATATGGGACAACAGCTTTATCGGCGAATTTAACTTGGACAGCATTGGCTGGTCGGCTGTTACAGCTAGTCTGCAGTGACGTGGCCAGATGCAGTTCTCACGTAAAAAGAGACGAGCAGAGAAGTAATACAGCTTCAAATGTCATTTAACTTTTAAGCAGAATGAAGTAATACACTGCAAATCTCGCACAATATGCTCCTTAGACTACTAGACGAAAACCGCAACACGTTATCGTTGTTAGCTAACGTTTTAATTAAAAATAAGAATGATGAAAATTCCTGACTTAAAAACGGAGTAATTATTTTTCATAAGCAGTTTGTAATGTAAGAGAGTATTGAAGGATTTCACCACCTAGTTAAATATTGAAGCCACTCAAGATATTACTTACAGTCAGTCGTCTGGTAATCTCTTAGCTTCTTACTTATCCGAATCCGAGAGATACGTTTCAGTTCTGGAAGTGTCACCCGCTACGTTGATAACAAGCCTATCAACAACAGAATCCACGAAGCCATCAAGGCTCAGCATTTTCTCTTCTTCTTTTATGACGAGCCGTTCTATATCGCGCCGTTCTATATCGCTCCAGCGTTCGGCAGTGACGTGTGAAAAGGCTGCGTGTGTTAGTTTCAGTACGTTTGGTAGCTTAACGGCCTCGTTACTTCTGGGTCCAAAGCTTGGCTCCTGATCAGTTCTGTTGCGTTCATATTGTAATGGTACAGTAGCAAATGTAAAATTGTAGCATTTGTATGATGTGCTCGATGCTGTGAAAATGAATGTTTTTCATGTTTTTACGATACTTATCTACCTCTGTGGTATAAAACGATGGGCATAATCCAAATAAACAGGATTTGGTTTTTCATTTTTGCCTTAAAAATTAAATTGTTATGTTTTGTTAATTTTAACAACTTTTAGTAACAGTCTTTCATAAAACATCGATAATTAAGAATTTGTCTTTTATATGGAAACAGGAATTTCGCGTCCAATATGTAATAGGAAACAAGTAGACGTGTATCATTCATAGAAAATAATGATGAATTTTATAATTACAAGATGTAGGTATTTCAATTTAAACGAGGAAAAAAGATGATAGTGGGCAGGATACATTACAGTGAGCTGGTTTGGGGTTTACTACATCGTGAATATATGCCGTCAGAACTGGTGATTGTGCAGTTGTTTTGCTATTCTATGAAATTTACATAATAATGCCATTGGTCATGTTGTTTCTCCATTTGTGTACTTAGGTTGTTACTTTCTGAATTAGTGGTATTGGCTATCATCTTAGCTTAAAGTAGGCACATCTGACAATTATACTAAATATTCAGTCCTGTTTCCTAAACAGGTATTAAAATAAAAAAAATTAGAATGAGTGGTTAGAGGTACGGAAATACCACAAAAAGAAGTAAGGAAGAAAAGCAGAAACAAAGAAATAGAAAGCGCTGCTGAGTAGGATACGGTATTATTCTTCAATCGATATATTCGGAAAGTCGTATTCCTTCAGCAGCTTTGGCTTAGCCCTTCAGAGTAGATGAGAGCTTCACAGTTCTTGTTTGAGATGTATCACTGTGATGAGTGCTTATGGGGTATAGTGTGCTGAAACTAAATCGACTTCACTCGAATGGCTCCGAGGGCATAGCCGAATAGCCTAGCTTACATCCCACGCCTGGTGGTCGGATTATCATGAACCCGTGTGACACAAGTTCGAATAACAGCAATAATTCACACTCCACTACGCTACCGACTGCGCTACACATACGGTACATAGTTTAGCTTTCAGCTGCAGTATATACAGGTCTCGGAAAACTTCAAAGCCGTATATTTCAGAAAATTTATCAAAAACATTAAGAACAGCTTATTTCTTGGCACTTTTTAACCTTGATCCACGCACGTGTTTCAGTGCGGATCAGAAAGCAGCCTCCGTCGTTTTCAAACTGCACATTAACAGTGCGACAATCAGAGCACAACGCTGCAGAGGCTGTGACTTAACACGGTTTTTGAAATAAAAACTACGTAGCTAAAGCGTGATTAAGAAAAACTTTGATTGCTGTTAATACATCTGAATATCTTAAAATTTCATTTAACGTAACTTAGTAACAAAATATCTAGTACATAAGTATGACCTACTTCCAAGAGCGTAACAATAAAAGTGTACGTGTGTTACGGCTTCTCACCACTCATCGCGTTTTTACGTCAGGTTTATTGTTATGATTATTACGTAGATACGCCATTTTTGGACTGCCCGTGGTACGGTATAGAAGCTCTTCTTGGAATAAATACCCCATTACGTATGCAGACTAGAACCTCTTATAAAGTTCATAATTTTGTAAATTAATGCATATTCTGATGCGCTACAAGTTGTTATGTCAGCAGGAAATATGTGTTTCAATCTGCTTAGTTTCTTCCATGAAGTACTTGATATCGCTGATCCACTTATTCATACGGAAACGATATCACTATCCGATACTGAGCGACAAGAGTAAGCTGGATAGTCTGTAGAACCTCTCCTTGCGTGTGTTACGGCTTCTCACCACTCATCGCGTTTTTACGTCAGGTTTATTGTTATGATTATTACGTAGATACGCCATTTTTGGACTGCCCGTGGTACGGTATAGAAGCTCTTCTTGGAATAAATACCCCATTACGTATGCAGACTGGAACCTCTTATAAAGTTCATAATTTTGTAAATTAATGCATATTCTGATGCGCTACAAGTTGTTATGTCAGCAGGAAATATGTGTTTCAATCTGCTTAGTTTCTTCCATGAAGTACTTGATATCGCTGATCCACTTATTCATACGGAAACAATATCACTATCCGATACTGAGCGACAAGAGTAAGCTGGATAGTCTGTAGAGCCTATCCTTTGAAGGCGACTGGTAAAGAGTCCCTTCTGGGAGCTCATTCCCTTCATGGACTTCAGTTATCGTCTGTCACATGTACAATCCGTAAACCGAAATTACCTGTGGAGGAGGACATTGCAGATTGTAGTACTGGCAGCCACTCTGTCATTGTGTTTCTTCACGCTCTTCTTGCATTGCATTATATGTACTCGAAATATGTTCAGAAATGTGGTCCGATATACTGACGGTGGAAATAAGTGAGACCTATGCAGTTCGACCACCTTCTCCTTCGTACTTTCTTAAAGAATCATGTATAACTGAGATGTTGGTAAGATCAAGGGCTCAGACGAACCGGGAGAAAGAAGGCGCTACCCACATACGGTTCTTTGTTTGGTTCAAAGTCCTCAGTTAACGTTTTAATGTCAGTTGTCCACTGCATTTGAACAGTTGGGAAAATGCTGTTTTTGTTTCATGTCTCAATTTTCAGATTAGAAGTTTCGTAGATACGATGTCTGATACACTGAAGTTGCAAAAGCTGCGGGATACTTCCCAACATCGTGTCGGTCCTGTTGTTGCCCGGCGTTTGCAGCAACTCGACGTGGCGTGGACTCAACAATTCGTTCGAATCCACCTGCAGAAATGTTGACCCATGTTGCTTCTTTGACCGTCCATAATTACGGAACTGTTGCCGGTATACGATTTTGTCCACGAACTGAGCTCTCGATTATGTCCCATAAATGTTCGATGAGATTCATATCGGGCGATGTAGGTGGCTAAATTATTCGCTCGAATTGTGCAGAACGTTCGTCAAACCAATTGCGAATAATTGTGGCCTGGCCACATGGCGCATTCTCATCTATAATAAAAGCCGGCCGGGGTGGCCGAGCGGTTGTAGGCACTACAGTCTGGAACCGCGTGACCGCTACGGTCGCAGGTTCGAGTCCTGCCTCGGGCATGGGTGTGTTAGGTTTAAGTAGTTCTAAGTTCTAGGGGACTGATGACCTCAGAGGTTAAGTCCCATATAGTGCTCAGAGCCATTTGAACCATCCATAAAAATTCTGTAGTTGTTTGGGAACATGAGGTCCATCAATGGCTGCAGAAGGTCTCCAAGTAGCCGAACATAACTATTCCAGTCAATGACCACTGAACACTGCCAAGTTCGTTAAAATCATTTATTCGCAGGTCCGACCAGTTTCGGCAGTTCTCTGTTGTCAACTTCGGTTGTGTATATACGTTATCATAGATAGGTCCGAAGACGGCAACAGAGAATTGCCGAAACAGGTCATCTATATGAATTAAATATTTTAGCGATCTTGGCAGTTGAGAATTGATAGTCTGTTTGTTTGGTTGGTTGATTTGGGGGAGAGGACCAAAAAACGAGGTTATAGGTGCCCTCATATTAGGGAAGGACGCGGGAAAAAGTAGGCCGTGCCCTTTTAAAGGATAAATGCTTTCAGGTAGGAGATAAATTCAGCCGAAACTTTTACAAAGGAACAGACGGCGTTTAGAAAGGATAGATTGCATGCACCGGTGGTGGCGTGTTTGTCGCTGTTAGTAGTAGATTATCCTGTACTGAAGTAGAAGTGGACAGTTCCAGTGAAATATTATGGGTGGAGGTTACACTCAACAACCGAGCTAGGTTAATAAGTGGCTCCTTTTACCGACCTCCCGAATCAGCAGCATTAGTGGCAGAAAAACTGAGAGAAAATTTGGAATACATAGCACATAAATTTTCTCAGCATATTATAGTCTTAGGTGGAGATTTCAATTTACCAGATATAGACTGGGACACTCGGATGTTTAGGACGCGTGGTAGGGACAGGGCATCGACTGACATTATACTGAGTGCACTATCCGAAAATAACCTCGAGCAATTAAACAGAGAACCGACTCGTGGAGATAACATCTTGGTCCTACTGATAACAAACAGACCCGAACTTTTCGACTCTGTAAGTGCAGAACAGGGAATAAGTGATCATAAGGCCGTTGCAGCATCCCTGAATATGGAAGTTAATAGGAATATAAAAAAAGGGAGGAAGGTTTATCTGTTTAGCAAGAGTAATAGGAGGCAGGTTTCAGACTACCTAACAGATCAAAACGAAAGTTTCTGTTCCGACACTGACAATGTTGAGTGTTTATGGAAAAAGTTCAAGGCAATCGTAAAATGCGTTTCAGACAGATACGTGCCGAGTAAAACTGTGAGGGACGGGAAAAACCCACCGTGGTTCAACAACAAAGTTAGGAAACTACTGCGAAAGCAAACAGAGCTTAACTGCAAATTTAAACGTAGCTAAAACCTCTCAGACAACCAGAAGCTAAACGATGTCAAAGCTACCGAAAGGTGGGCTTTGCGTGAAGCGTTCAGTGAATTCGAAAGTAAAATTCTATGTACCGACGTGACAGAAAATCCTAAGAAGTTCTGGTCTTACGTTAAATCAGTAACTGGCTCGAAACAGCATATCCAGACACCTCGGGATGATGATGGCATTGAAACAGAGGATGACACGCGTAAAGCTGAAATACTAAACACCTTTTTCCAAAGTTGTTTCACAGAGGAAGACCGAACTGCAGTTCCTTCTCTAAATCCTCGCACGAACGAAAAAATTGCTGACATCGAAATAAGTGTCCAAGGAATAGAAAAGCAACTGAAATCACTCAACAGAGGAACGTCCACTGGACCTGACGGGATACCAATTCGATTCTACACAGAGTACGCGAAAGAACTTACCCCCCTTCTAACAGCCGTGTACCGAAAGTCTCTAGAGGAACGGAAGGTTCCAAATGATTGGAAAAGAGCACAGGTATTTCCAGTTTGCAAGAAGGGTCGTCGAGGAGATGCGCAAAACTATAGGCCTATGTCTCTGACATCGATATGTTGTAGAATTTTAGAACAAGCTTTTTGCTCGCGTATCATGTCATTTCTGGAAACCCAGAAACTCTGTAGGAATCAACATGGATTCCGGACACAGCGATCGTGAGAGACCCAACTCGCTTAATTTGATTATGAGACCCAGAAAATATTAGATACAGGGTCCCAGGTAGATGCCATTTTCCTTGACTTCCGGAAGGCGTTCGATACAGTGGCTTACATATCACTCGTTCGACCTGTACTTCAGTATTGCTCATAAGTGTGGGATCCGTACCAGATCGGGTTGACGGAGGAGGTAGAGAAGATTCAAAGAAGAGCGGCGCGTTTCGTCACAGGGTTATTTGGTAACCGTGACAGTATTACGGAGATGTTTAGCAAACTCAAGTGGCAGACTCTGCAAGAGAGGTGCTCTGCATCGCGGTGTAGCTTGCTCGCCAGGTTTCGAGAGGGTGCGTTTCTGGATGAGGTATCGAATATATTGCTTCCCCCTACTTATACCTCCCGAGGAGATTACGAATGTAAAATTAGAGAGATTCGAGCGCGCACGGAGGCTTTCAGACAGTCGTTCTTCCTGCGAACCATACGCGACTGGAACAGGAAAGGGAGGTAATGACAGTGGCACGTAAAGTGCCCTCCGCCACACACCGTTTTGTGGCTTGCGGAGTATAAATGTAGATGTAGATGTAGACCCTCGGATTGCCGTTCTGTACTACGCCAGCCGCTGCCTATAAACTGCGCTAACGTAAATGGTTCACGGGTGGCCCGAATCGAGGCAAAACTGGTATTTTTTCTAAGTGTTTGACCGTCCGTAACTTCCACTTCTGTTACTTTTATTTCTGGTCAGGCTCTGAATATAACACAAATTTGGGCGGTATCGGTAGGCGTCGTCAACGTGTCAGTTAATTATGGGGGGTAGGACGTCAAACGGAGCAGGAGAGGCGCCACACGACATTTTAATTTCCACTGTCTATACTTTTACAAATAAATTCATAAGGCTGGCCGGAGTGGCCGAGCAGTTCTAGGCGCTACAGTCTGGAACCGCGTGACCGCTGCGGTCGCAGGTTCGAATCCTGCCTCGGGCATGGATGTGTGTGATGTCCTTAGGTTGGTTAGGTTTAAGTCGTTCTAAGTTCTAGGGGGCTGATGACCTCAGAAGTTAAGTTCCATAGTGCTCAGAGCCATTTGAACCATTTTGAAATTCATAAAACCTTGTCAACACGACCAGGAAGGATTCAGGATCCAAACTCATAGCAATGTAAGTTCAAAAGTATAACAAAATAATTTTTTTTTACGTGTGAAGTTTCATCATTTTTTCACTTACTATTGGCTGCATTTGTTCCTATAGATACACTTTTCTTCACAAGTAAGAGAGATTCTTCGAAGAATTTTGCACAGCATACAAACCATACTTACAGGTGTATGAAACTCTAGAATTTATTTAAGTAATGAAAAAATGAATGAGCTGTTACACTTTAAACTTTATGTTTAGAAAAAAACTCAAATTTTATGATTAATTATCTCAATTTTAGCACAGTTTTTAATAGTTTTGGAAAATTATAGCGTTTCATACACCTATAGCAACGAATGCAGCCAACAGTAAGTGAAAAAATGATAACGTTTCACATGTAAAAAAATATATTTTGTTATATTTTTAAACTTCCACTGCTGTGAGCGTGAATCCTGAACCCTTCCTGGTCTTGCTGACAAAGTTTTATGAATTTATTTGTAAACGTATGGACTGTGGAAGTTAAAATGTCCTGTGGTGCCTCTCCTGTTCCAAGTCGGCCAGTTTGACGTCCTATCCACCTTAAGAAAAACCACGAACATAAGTAGTCAGAGGACACGTACAAAATGAAGAAATAAAACATGCAGTGTGTTGAAGGCGAGCAGGGGAGATACGTTCTAGTTAGTGAACGTGGGAGATTTTCTTAGCGGTGGCTTGGAGACGTCGGTTATCCGGATGTGTTCGTAATTTCGAGATGTCACCGTAATCCTGTATGGTCTGTCTGTCGCAACTAGTGAGCAACAAGATTATTAACTGTTACTCTGACCAACCAGCAATCGTTTATCGACCCACTGGTGCCGGTAGCACTCAGTTAAACTGTCTCAACGTCGAGCCTACACGGTAGGCCACGTGATCTGGAGACTGACTATGACTGCCGCGGAACGCGTCTTGAAGGCAGAAGTATTCAGTTCCCAGTGAGTGAGGCAGAGCTCTCGCTGCCGGGGTTATTTATAACCTCGGGGCTCGAAGAACAAAGCCGACTGTGCAATGGGATCTACTTTTCAGCTTTTTTTGCAGTGTTTAAAGCAGTCTGCTGGGTTAAGATAGGTTGGCAGTCACTAACTTCTCCAAATGGCTAGAACCGCTTCCCTGGCGCGTGTCTGACGTTTTCATGCTCTATGAACCGTTCAAGCTTAGCGCAAACGGCTCTGTTACAAGAGGAAATATCATCTTGCTGAAAATTTCTAACTTTTAAATAAATACAATTACGATTAGCTAAAATGATGGATAATACCTCTATACATGAGCATCATAACAGTCTATTGAGGCATGTCTCGTTCACCCTCGTGACACACATACGATCACAAATGAAAGTAGGAATTAATTACTTCGTATAGGAATATCACTGTGAGGCTCAGAGGCTTGTTAATCTCTGCTAACCCAGTTGTGATGCGGCGATAGTAGTTTGCCATTCCTGGAGAGAATCAAATAATAAAATATCATGTGGCTTTTCGTATAACGCTTCTGTTTACTTTTCGACCTACGGCCAAAGCTTAAATGTTCCACGTCTTTCTCCTATTTTTGTCTCTACATTAATTAGTAACAGCAATGCTGAATAATTTTAGCTGTTACGGATGCAAATCGAAATACAGTGACGAAGGAACATTTTCGTTTCGTAGGGGCGATGTTCTTGAGAACAATATTATGGAAATGGAAGAGTAGGTAGACGAAGATGAAATGGAAGATATGATATTGCGTGAAGAGTTTGACAGAGCACTGAAAGACCTAAGTCGAAACAAGGCACCGGGAGTAGACAACATTCCATTAGAACTACTGACAGCCTAGTGAGAGCCAGTCCTGACAAACCTCTACCATCTGGTGAGCAAGATGTATGAGACAGGCGAAATTTTCTCAGACTTCAAGAAGAATATAATAATTCCAATCCCAAAGAAAGCAGGTGTTGCAGATGTGAAAATTACGGAACTATCAGTTTAATTAGTCACAGCTGCAAAATACTAACACGAATTCTTTACAGACGAATGGAAAAACTGGTAGAAGCTGACCTCACGGAAGATCAGTTTGGATTCCGTAGAAATGTTGGAACACGTGAGGCAATACTGACCTTACGACTTATCTTAGAAGCTAGATTAAGGAAAGGCAAACGTACGTTTCTAACATTTGTAGACTTAGAGAAAGCTTTTGATAATGTTGACTGGAATACTCTTTTTCAAATTCTAAAGGTGGCAGGGGTAAAATACAGGGAGCGAAGGGCTATTTACAATTTGTACAGAAATCAGATCGCAGTTATAAGAGTCGAGGGACATGAAAGGGAAACAGTGGTTGGGAAGGGAGTGAGACAGGGTTGTAGCCTCTCCCCGATGTTATTCAATCTGTATATTGAGCAAGCAGTAAAGGAAACAAAAGAAAAGTTCGGAGTAGGTATTAAAATCCATGGAGAAGAAATAAAAACTTTGAGGTTCGCCGATGATATTTCAACTCTGTCAGAGACCTAGAAGAGCAGTTGAACGGACTGGACAGTGTCTTGAAAGGAGGATATAATAGGAACATCAACAAAAGCAAAACGAGTATAATCGAATGTAGTCGAATTAAGTCGGGTGATGCTGAGGGAATTAGATTAGGAAACGAGACACTTGAAGTAGTTAAGGAGTTTTGCTATTTGGGGAGCAAAATAACTGATGATGGTCGAGGTAGAGAGGATATAAAATGTAGACTGGCAATGGCAAGGAAAGCGTTTCTGAAGAAGAGAAATTTGTTAACATTGAGTATTGATTTCAGTGTCAGGAAGTCGTTTCTGAAAATATTTGTATGGCGTGTAGCCATGTATGGAGGTGAAACATGAATGATAAATAGTTTAGACAAGAAGAGAATAGAAGCTTTCGAAATGTGGTGCTACAGAAGAATGCTGGAAATTAGATGGGTAGATCACATAACTAATGATGAGGTATTAAACAGAATTGGAGAGAAGAGCAGTTTGTGGCACAACTTGACTAGAAGAAGGGATCGGTTGGTAGGACATGTTCTGAGGCACCAAGGGATCACCAATTTAGTACTGGAGGGCAGCTTGGAGGGTAAAAATCGTAGTGGGAGACCAAGAGATGAATACGCTAAGCAGATTCAGAAGGATGTAGACTGCAGTAAGTACTGTGAGATGAAGAAGCTTGCTCAGGATAGAGTAGCATGGAGGGCTGCATCAAACCAGTCTCAGGACTGAGGACCACAACAACAACAGGCCAGTGCCACAAAACCACGTGAATTTGGAGGCAACCTGTGTTGGCGACAAAAATCGTATTCTGAATGCTCACTCCATAGATATCCTAACTTTACTAATAAAGTTCTGATGACGTTCTAGTAACTTGAGACGCCAAACTATTCCATTCTGCGTTGTGACGGAATGTTGTTCTGCATCTCATAGGAGTCGTTCTCTACCTCTAATTCTGTTGCTCTTGAGTATCAAAACAGCAGTCAGTTCAAACATGTCATTAGTCCATCTTCAGCGCGTATGCTGATTTCGTGTCCTACGTAGAGTACAGTAGTTAATGCTAATATGAAGAACCAGTGCTTTCTGTGCACACTGCATGATTTCATACTGATTGACATTTGAAGATGGGGTTGAAACCTGAAGCTGTTTGTGTTGTAATAAGTCTTTATCAGGAAAAAAATATTTTGTGGCTGATTTTATCTCTTCATTTCACTGTAGAAAATCTGCAAATATTTATACTTATGATGTATAAAATATTGAAATTGATAAAATTGCACAGCCAGCCACAAATGATTTAGGATTGCTTTTTTTCCGCCTTTACTAGCTTCGACACGAGTCCCATCATTCATTGTCTTCGCACTATCTTTCGTTTGTTAACTGCAACTGTGACGTTTCGATTGTCTGGTACAATTCCACATAAGTTTAAGTAAGTAGGGAATTCTTTCATCCTTGCAAACTATTTCCAGGAAGTTTCTACCATATTTAACGAAATACACGATCAGTTGAAACAAGAATCAAACTAAAAAAAAAGAATGTGCACTGTTAGCAGATAGATGATGTACTCAACATTCCATCCGTTATATCACACTGACGTTACACTAGGAATGATCTCTGACCAAAATGAAGAAAAACGTAATTGATGCGGGTAAGTAGAAAAACAATTCTGTAACGTTCGAATAGAGCGTTAGCAGTATGCTGCTTGACTGTCACATCCAATAAATATCTGGGTTTAGCGTTGCAAAGCGATGTGGAATGGAACGAGCATGTCTGGTTGGCAGTAGGGAAGGCGAAAGGTGGACTTCGTTTCATTGGGAGACTTTTGAAGAAGTGTAGCTCATCTATAAACGAGAAGGCGTGTACAGCGTTAGTGAGTCCCATTCTTGAGTACTGCTTTAATGTTTGGATCTCTACCAGATCAGACTGGAGGAAGGCATCGAGGCAATTCAGTGGCGTGCTGCTGGATTTGTTACCTCTAGGTTCGACCAGCAAGCAAGTACTACGGTGATACTTTTGCGAGGCACTATCGAGGAAATTCAGAGAACCGTGATTTGAGGTCTATTGTAGAGCGATTCTACTTCCGCCTAAGGACTATGAAGATATTGTGAAAGAAATTAGGACTCGTAGCAAGGCTCATAGATAGTCGTTTTACCCTCGCCGTTTGGAGGGTGTTTGAAAAGTCCGTGCAAAAATAAAAACTACTTACGTGTTTCGGGTAAACCTTTTTATTTTTCGACATAGTCTCCTTTTAGACTTATAAACTTCGTCCAACGCTGTTCTAATTTGTTGATCCCTTCCGAATAGGCCTAATAGGAATTGTCCAAGGCTGCAAAATAGCTGTTAGTTGCTGCAATCAGTCCTCATTTGAATAAAATCTTTGTCCCGCCAGCCATTTCTTCAAACTGGGGAACAAATAGTAGTCCGAGGGAGCCAACTCTGGAGAATAGGGGGGATGTGGAACGAGTGGGAATTCTATTTCCATTAATTTTGCGACCACAACTGCTGAGGTGTGTGCTTTATCGTGATGGAAAAGGTTTTTTTTACGGTCCAATCGCCGGCGTTTTTCTTGTAGCTCGGTTTTTCAACGGGCCAATAACGATGAATAATACGCTCTTATAATAGTTTTACCCTTTTGCAGATCGTCGATGAAGATTATCCCTTGCGAATCCAAAAAGACAGTCACCATAACCTTTCCTGCCGAAGGAAAGGTCTTCGCCTTTTTTTGGTGCAGATTCTCCCTTAGTAACCCATTGTTTAGATTGTT
The DNA here is from genome assembly GCF_023897955.1 of Schistocerca gregaria. Taxonomy (NCBI): domain Eukaryota; kingdom Metazoa; phylum Arthropoda; class Insecta; order Orthoptera; family Acrididae; genus Schistocerca; species Schistocerca gregaria. Next base: position 309,052,522 of record NC_064923.1, on the reverse strand, counting down.
CTTTGGTCTCAGGAGTATAGTACTGTATCCATGGTTCATCCACAGTGACGAAACGACGCTTAAAATCCTGCGGATTCTTCCTGAACAGCTGCAAACCATCCTCGCAATACTTCACACGATTCCGTTTTTGGTCAAGCATGAGCAGTCGCGGAACCCATCTAATGTACCAGTTCATTCGAAATGCCCACAGCACGAGCAACCTCACACACCTTAACTCTGCTACCATCCGTCACCATATCATGGATTTTATCAATGACTTCTGGAGTCGTAACCTCCACAGGGCGTCCAGAACGTTCAGCATCACTTGTGCCAATATGGCCACTCCGAAAATTTTGAAACCACTTATAAACTGTTCTAATCGAAGGTGCAGCGTCACCGTAATGTTTATCAAGCTTCTCTTTAGTCTCCTGAGGCGTTTTGCCTTTCATAAAATAAAGTTTAATCACCACACAAAATTCTTTTTCGTCCATTTCTTGACAATCTCTCAACTTCCTTGATTCACACGAATGCCAAACACTAAGAAATTGACCAATATGGCTGGAACTTGGTGTGCGCTGTTTCCAAAGATGCTACTAACTAAACATGACCTCGATACTCGCCGGTAGTGCCATCTCTCGGACTTTTCAAACGCCCCTCGTATTTGCGAGTGGAACAGGGAGGAAACAACTAATAGTTGTACAAGGTACCGTCCGCCCTGCGCCGAACGGTGGCTTGCGGAACATGTAGGTGTCGACGTAGATGTAGATGAATGCGATGAGGACGGCGATATAAATTTTTTCTACGATCAATAGTGATTCAGTTGTCATCACGTGTAATTCACATGTGCGTTTCCCACCAGTTGAAGAGAAGTCTGTCTTACTATTGATCACACAGTACATCCTATATCAGACAATTGTCCCGGAAACGAGAGGACGTGGAATATCTTGCAAATGGAGACGATGCGAGTTCAACGAAATAAACGCCGAAGGGAGAATACTCGAATATACTACTGGTGAGGAACTTTGAGAAAGCGCCAGAGGACCTAGCGTATGGGACGTGACAAGTGTGTCACTCAGTGTTGAGAAACAAAAGCCACTCATGCGAAAACTTCTTCTGACTGTCCTGGAAGAAGCCGGCACGTGGTAAAAGTGTCGTAAACCTCAGGCTTGGAGACATGTAGTCCTCGCTTGCCAGTACTGTTCCGAGCGTCCTCAAAGTTAATTCTGCACACAGACAGACCAGCCTAGTACACTGTCGAATAGAGCGGCAGAAAAATAAAATGATAGTGTGGCATTTTTGGCCGGGATGTCCCACTCGGGTTCGGCCGCCAAAATATGTTCACAATTTTTTTTGTGGAGGGAGGGGGGAGCGGTATGGGGGGGTCATCAGTTTGCTGATAATTTATTTCCATTGCCAACATCTTCATCTCAGAGTAGCATTTTGCATTCAAGTCCTCTACTATTTGTTGAATTTATTGCAATCTGGCTCTTAAAATGTTTAGCATTTACAGCTCCCTGAAGTAGCGTGGAGATTCCAGACCCTTCTACAGCAGCACATCTGAAACGCTTCGAACATTTCTTTTCCGGTTTTCCCACAGTACATGCTTCACTGTCATATAATACTGTGCCGCTAACGTACATTCTCAGAAATTTCTTCTTCAAATTAAGACCGGTGTTTGATACTAGACTACTTTTGACCAGGAATATCCTCTTGGCCTGTACTAATCTGCTTTTTGTGTCTTTCTTACTTCGCCCGTCATGTGCCATTTTGCTTCCAAAGTAGGAGAATTTCCCCACACGGTTCACCATCCGGTCTGACGTTTTGTTGGCAAACTTCTCACTAATCTGATTCTGCTAATTCTCATTACCTCAGTGTTTCTTCGGTTTACTCTCAGTCTATAGTGTGTACTCATTAGACAGTTCATTCCACCTACATGTCCTTCACTTTCCCAGAGGATAGCAGTATCATCAACGAATCTTGACATGGATATCCTTTTACCATGAATTTTAATACCGCTCCTGAATCTTTCTTTTATTTTCGCCGTTGTGTCACCGTTGTATAGTGTAAGCAGCAGAGGTGAAAGATTACATCTCTGTCTTATAACCTTTCTGATCCTAGCTCGTCGTTCTTGGTCTTCCATTCTAACCTTTCCGTCTTGGTTCTTGTGTATTTGTATATTACGCATCTGTAGATTAACCTGTTTTCTTGAGAACTTTGAGTACTTTACGTTCTCGAACGCTTTTACTAGGTCGGCAAATCATACACTCCTGGAAATGGAAAAAAGAACACATTGACACCGGTGTGTCAGACCCACCATACTTGCTCCGGACACTGCGAGAGGGCTGTACAAGCAATGATCACACGCACGGCACAGCGGACACACCAGGAATCGCGGTGTTGGCCGTCGAATGGCGCTAGCTGCGCAGCATTCGTGCACCGCCGCCGTCAGTGTCAGCCAGTTTGCTGTGGCATACGGAGCTCCATCGCAGTCTTTAACACTGGTAGCATGCCGCGACAGCGTGGACGTGAACCGCATGTGCAGTTGACGGACTTTGAGCGAGGACGTATAGTGGGCATGCGGGAGGCCGGGTGGACGTACCGCCGAATTGCTCAACACGTGGGGCGTGAGGTCTCCACAGTACATCGATGTTGTCGCCAGTGGTCAGCGGAAAGTGCACGTGCCCGTCGACCTGGGACTGGACCGCAGCGACGCACGGATGCACGCCAAGACCGTAGGATCCTACGCAGTGTCGTAGGGGACAGCACCGCCACTTCCCAGCAAATTAGGGACACTGTTGCTCCTGGGGTATCGGCGAGGACCATTCGCAACCGTCTCCATGAAGCTGGGCTACGGTCCCGCACACCGTTAGGCCGTCTTCTGCTCACACCCCAACATCGTGCAGCCCGCCTCCAGTGGTGTCGCGACAGGCGTGAATGGAGGGACGAATGGAGACGTGTCGTCTTCAGCGATGAGAGTCGCTTCTGCCTTGGTGCCAATGATGGTCGTATGCGTGTTTGGCGCCGTGCAGGTGAGCGCCACAATCAGGACTGCATATGACCGAGGCACACAGGGCCAACACCCGGCATCATGGTGTGGGGAGCGATCTCCTACACTGGCCGTACACCTCTGGTGATCGTCGAGGGGACACTGAATAGTGCACGGTACATCCAAACCGTCATCGAACCCATCGTTCTACCATTCCTAGACCGGCAAGGGAACTTGCTGTTCCAACAGGACAATGCACGTCCACATGTATCCCTTTTCACCCAACGTGCTCTAGAAGGTGTAAGTCAACTACCCTGGCCAGCAAGATCTCCGGATCTGTCCCCCATTGAGCATGTTTGGGACTGGATGAAGCGTCGTCTCACGCGGTCTGCACGTCCAGCACGAGCGCTGGTCCAACTGAGGCGCCAGGTGGAAATGGCATGGCAAGCCGTTCCACAGGACTACTTCCAGCATCTCTACGATCGTCTCCATGGGAGAATAGCAGCCTGCATTGCGGCGAAAGGTGGGTATACACTGTATTAGTGCCGACATTGTGCATGCTCTGTTGCCTGTGTCTATGTGCCTGTGGTTCTGTCAGTGTGATCATGTGATGTATCTGACCCCAGGAATGTGTCAATAAAGTTTCCCCTTCCTGGGACAATGAATTCACGGTGTTCTTATTTCAATTTCCAGGAGTGTATGAAGTTCTCGATTTACTTTAGTTATCAACCGCTACGTCAGAATTGCGTCTGTTGCGGCTTTACCTTCTCTAAAGCCAAACTTATCATCTAATAGATCCTCAATTTTTCTCAGTGTTCCCTTAACCCTTTGAGTTTCAACAGCATGAAAAAATATAATTGTAAAATTTTTCCCATAGTTAACCTTTATTTTCACAGTTAGCAAGGAATACAAGAAGAAACCGCTAGAAATTAAAGAATCAAATTTTTCAGGAGGCGGTTGGAATATAAATGTAATTTTTTTCACGAAATTAAACCTTATTATCATAATAAGCAAGGAATATAACATGAAATTGGCAAACGGTAAGTAACTGTTTTAAGGAGGTGGTTGTCAAACAGTTTTCAAACCACCCATTATTTCATGCGTCATACTTGAAACCAAATTCGCATCCTAGACCGAATTCCACATCTCGAAACTCCCATGACCTCATAACGCCTAAAACAAATTATTATCCTAAATCACAAGCAAAAATAGGCCTAAAATTTAATAAATTATGTATTACTGTACTTTCTGTTCCATTGCTTTCATTTCTATAATACTCATAAAAGCGGTAGTACAAACTCAGATTTACGTTACAGTAACTTATATATATACTTATTTTCACGTCAGTGATCTCAGTATGGTCACTATAAATAAAAACTGAATGTACAATCTCCTGTGGTCACGTAGCACTATCTTAGCGCCAGCTACTTCTTTGAACGCTAAAAATAAGTGACTGCTACAATGCCCTAAATTCGTTAAAGACCTCACTGTGCTACTTCAAGTCTCTGTCTTGCAGTATCATCGGTGGTTTCACGCAAAAGCACTGGTATATACACTCACTGGAGAGCCAAAGAAACGTGTACACCTGACTGTTACCGTGTAGGGTCCCCGAGAGCACGCAGAAGTGCCGCGACACGACGCGGAACGGACTCTACCAATGTCTGAAGTAGTGCTGCAGGGAACTGTCACCATGAATTTGCAGGGCTGTCCATAAATCCGTAAAAGTACAAGGGGTGGCGATCTCTTCTGAAGAGCACGTTGCAAGGCGTCCCAGATATGCTACATAATGTTCATGTCTGGGGAATTTGATGGCCTGCGGAAGTGTGTAAACTCAGAAAAGTGTTCATGGAGCCTCTCTGAATCAATTCTGGACATGTGGGGTGTCGCATTGTCGTGCTGGAATTGTCCGTCGGAATGCACAATGAACAAGAATCGATGCAGGTCAACAGACAGTCGTATCTAGACGTATTAGGGGTGCCAAATCACTCCAGCTGCACATGCTCCACACCATCACAGAGGGTTCACCAGTTTGAACAGTCCCCTGCTGACACGGAGGGTCCATGGAGTCAAGAAGTTGTCAGGTTTTCTCCAATTTGTGCACGTCCATCCCCTCAATACAATTTCAAACGAGACTCGTCCGACCAGGCAACATATTTCCCATCATCAACAGTACAACGTCGGTGTTGACGGGCCAAGGGGAGGTGTAAAGCTTTGTGTCGTGCAGCCATCAATGGTATACGAGTGGGTCTTCGACTTCGAAAGCCCACACCGATGATGTTTCGTTGAATGGTTCACAGGCTGACACTTGTTGATGACCGAGCATTGGCATCTGCAGCAATTTGAGGAACGAATCTCTTCCATCGTCGTTGGTCCCGTTCTTGCAGGATCTTTTTCCTGCCACAACGATGGCGGGATTTTGTTGTTTTACCGGATTTCTGATATTCACGGTACACTCGTGAAATGGTCGTACGGGAAAATCCGTAGTTCATCGCTACCTCGGAGATGCTGTTTCCATAGTTCGTGCGCCGACTATAACATCACGTTCAAACCCACTTCAGTCGTGATAACCTGCTACTGTAGCAGCAGTAAGGGATCTAGCACCTGCGCCAGACAGTTGTCTTATACAGGCGTTTCCGACCGCAGCGCCGTATTCTACCTGTTTACATATCTCCATATTTGAATACGCATGCCCATACCATTTCTTTGGCGCTTCAGTGTATTTACTACGGTTTCTCACCAGTCACTACCAATCCATTCAGAGTGATTAATTTTTGGTTACTCTTCAGGTCGATAGTGAAGGTTGTGACGAAATGTCGACCACTTGTATGAAGAGGAATTGCCCTGTCCAGACCTCACACTTCCTCATCCAAAGGCGGCGACCTCCGCACTCCGCTCCCGGCCTTAATATCCAGTAGCCGGCGACCGCTTGAGTTGCGCTATTTGGCGGCCTGTAGCGAAGTATGAGAGCGCAGCGGGCGTTCTTCGGGAACTGACCTCGGGAATGGGCGCGGTGTTGGCGAAGCGACGGCCATCAGCTGCGGAGTGGTGGCGCGTGTAGCCCGTAGGACCCAGCTGGCCTCGGGCGACGCCCCACTGCCGACCAAGGCGGGCCCACGGAGGAAACAGTAGCTCCGTCTTCTGCCAAGTGCAGCGGCCGATGCCCTACGGATGACGTCACAGAGCGACGCAGTAAAGCAACTACACGTAACTCCGATATCAAACCTACGCTTATTATCTAAAGTAGGATCGTACGGGGTATCAGACGAAATATGTGACTGGGTTGGGGATATCTTGGTAGGGAGGACGCAGCATGTAGACTTGAATGGAGAGTCATTGACAGAAGTAGAAGTATCTTTGACTGTACCCCGGGGAAGTGTGTTGAGTCCCTGGCTGTTCATGTTATATGTTAACCACATTAATACCAACGCATTTTCCATAACTCTTAATACCAATGAGTATTGTGCTCATCACAAAAAACCGTTACATGTGTTCAAATGTTCAAAAGTGTGTGAAATATTATGATACGTAACTGCTAAGGTCATCAGTCCCTAAGCTTACACACTACTTAACCTAAATTATCCTAAGGACAAACATACACACCCATGCCCGAGGGAGGACTCGAACCTCCGCCGGGTCCAGCCACACAGTCCATGACTGCAGCGCCGTAGACCGCTCGGCTAATCCCGCGCGGCGTTACATGTGTATAGCTTTTCCTAGCATCATACTTTTTCAGGGTGTCTACGTGGACAAGAAAAAAAAATTCCCGGATTTCCCGGTTAAAAACACAATTTCTTCCGGATGAAATTACGTATAAGGCGGGTGAAAATACATCCGGGTTAAGTAACAGTATACTTTCTCTCGGAGCTATAAAACGTATCAGTCCTTTGAATCGTAAAGGTCTTATACCGGCGGAGGGCGTCCCAGCACTTTAGGAAACGAAATCCAGGAAAAACAATGCGTTTGGAAAGTTGTTTGATGCGAGACAATATGCACAGAGTTTATTTTCGTATTGCGAAAATTTTTACACAAATTCCACAAATTACAGCACGGTAGCTTCCGAAACTCTAAAATAGAGATTGCGTTGAGCGATGCACTTTTGTCAGCCAGTCATAGCTCATGTCACGTGATCTCGCTAGCGAATGACGGCAGTTATTCAGAGCACGAGGCCTACGAGAAAGACAGGCCGCGGCGCATACGTTACGAAGGTAGGCCGAGCTCGCTCAACTCGGCAAAGTGCGTTTCTACACCGGTTAATCCGTAACTAGATGTGTATGTACGAACGAGAATTTCATCGTCTATTGGCATCCACTGTTATTAATCCTACAATGATGTGAAGTCCGTAGGTCTACTAACAGGCTCTAATTTGGCAATTAAAATCGTGCCACAATGATTATCAGTTGCGTAGAAAAGTCGAAGTTTTCTGGCATGAAGAGACTTGTGACATTACGCAGTAACACATTATGCACATTTTTTTGAAGGTCAATTACACTTTTTGCCATCGATTGCATAATTTCTTATCTATGAAAGAACAACATTAAATATGAAAACTAACTTGAAGCTCGGTCTTTTTTTTAGCGTGTGTTACACGTTAAGTCATATCGAATGCAAATGTGCCGGTGAAATTTTAAACAGTGGCATAAATGACTTATCTTCTGGGTCCGACATTTTTCAAATGGCTGGTCCTCAAAGTGTTACGTTTTGAATGAGAGTTATAACGCCCTGTGATTTAAGAAATTCACTGCACATTCTAACACGTAACATAAATCATCTTGCATGGAAATTTACCTTGAAAGTAACGCATCTCAATCCACTATTCGTAATATTTTCTGGTGATCTGTTAGAAATTTAAACAATTGTGACGTCACGCACATCGATGCACGTTAGCTCTTATGGACGTACTGCATAATCTTAGACCTAAAGCCTTTGACACTTTTCGGTGTCGGCAAACTGGTCTGTGCATTGTGTAAATTACCCATTTTCTATGCAACTAAACTTATTTTGGTGTTATTCTCTGATCTATGTTTCATTGCTACAGTATTATTCAGCAGCAGTGGACTAAAGTTCTTACACGTCAAACCTACAAAACTTTAACTGAAGTCTAAAACAGTGAAAAATCCCGGAATTCTAAAAAATTCCCGGGCTTTTCCCGGACCTCCCGGATGTCCCGGGCTGTATACACCCTGTTTTTAAATAGGTACTGATGTATAGAGAAGTCACAGAACCGAGCGAGGTGGCGCAGTGCTTAGCACACTTCAATCGCATGCGGGACGACGACGGTTCAATCCCGCGTCCGGCCACCCTGATTTAGGTTTTCCGTGATTTCCCTAAATCACTCCAGGAAAATGCCGGGATGGTTCCTTTGAAAGGGCACGACCGACTTCCTTCCCCGTCCTTGATGAGACCGATGACCTCGCTGTTTGGTCTCTTCCCTCAAACAATCTTAAAAGGTCACAGAACCTGAAAATTTCTTTTTGCACCATCCTAACTATCGCCAGTGCATTTTCCGTAATGTTTACACTGAGTAGAAAGGTACTTCACGATCATCACAAAAAATTTTTAAAAAATACAAATTTCGTTACCTGTCGTTGATTTTCATTGACAACATACTTTTCAAAGTAATACGGATGTGCAAGAAAGATTCTGCGGTTGAAAATATGAATATGATATTTGTTACGAAAAATCACATTCACTACTAAGGCTTAAATTTTTGGGCCAGAATTTTACTGACATATCGCAAACAGTTTATGGAATCTGATATAAGAAATCGTTAAAAACAATAAACAATGTTTCAAAACTGTACAGTATAAAGTACTAGACCAGACTACGACATTTTCCCAAGCTGGGTACAAAACAGCCCCCCCCCCCCCCCCGCCCTCCCACCCCCCTACACCTTGGTACTGCGAGGGTACATGATCTTGCGGACAATGTGAAACGCAGGGTCAGACTTCTCGTATACCATACAGTTATCTGCAACGAAGTACAGTTTAAATGAAGCTTTACAAATATTCAGCGAGACCTTGATGAGCTTTCAGAGTGGTACAATGACTGACTTTAAGTATTCAAAAATATAAAATTGTGCACTTCACCAAATGAAAAAACACATACTATCGTATGAACACAATATTAGTGGGACACCGTTGGAATCTGTAAACTCGTGCAAATACTGGGATGTAGCACTCAGGTGGGGACATAGGCACAGTCGTGGCAGAAGCAGATTTCGGTTTACGCGTAGAGTCTGTCTAGGAAGAAGATTGCTTACAAACCACTCGAGCGACCCACCCTACAGATGGTGAAGGAACTGAACAGCCAGACTATTGACTGTATATTGAAAGTATCTCCAGTAAGTCTGCTAACAAAGTTTCAAGAACCGGTTTTAAATGATGACTCTAGTGATATATTACAACCTCATATACATCATTCCCACAGGGATCGTAAGGGTAAGATTTGGTTGATTATAGAACGCACTGTAATATTTAAATAATCATTTATTTCGCGCTCCCCACGTGAATGAAACGGGAAAAAACCAGCGTAACTGGTGCAGTGGGGCGTGCTCTCTGCCACGAACTTCACAGAGTACAGACGGAGGTCTAGATGTAGATAGATAAACGCTGGTGAATTTTCTGCTTCATGTGGTTCATACTTCATGAAACTTTTTTAAGCTCGACTTTTTCGTTGACAGCTACGTTTTACAGGTGCTTCTCGATCATGCCGACTGAGTTTCGAATGTTAGAGAGCGACGTATATAACGAGAAAAGTGGATTTGGTGGTAGTTTATATGTATGATCGGCAAGAATAATAACTTACAAAACTATCTAATTGTCGTGTGTCAGATAAAACTTATCCAACCATTCTGTAGAGCTGCTGTTCACGTATCACCAAGTTTAAACGCTTTTTGTTAAACGTTTAAATTGCCCCTATGGTTATATATTTGGATGGCTTCACTATATAATCGTGCATAATACACTACTGGCCATTAAAATTGCTACACCAAGAAGAAATGCAGATGATAAACGGGTATTCATTGGACAAATATATTATACAAAAATTGACATGTGATTACATTTTCACGCAATTTGAGTGCATAGATCCTGAGATATCAGTACCCAGAACAACCACCTCTGACCATAATAACGGCCTTGATACGCCTGGGCATTGAGTCACGCCTTGGAAGGCGTGTACAGGTACAGCTGCCCATGCAGCTTCAACAAAATACCACAGTTAATCAAGAGTAGTGACTGGCGTATTTTGACGAGCCAGTGGCTCGGCCACCATTGATCAGACGTTTTCAATTGGTGAGAGATCTGGAGAATGTGCTGGCCAGGGCAGCAGTCGAACATTTTCTGTATCCAGAAAGGCCCGTACAGGACCTGCAACATGCGGTCGTGCATTATCCTACTGAAATGTAGGGTTTCGCAGGGTCCGAATGAAGAGTAGAGGCACGGGTCGTAACACATCTGAAATGTAACGTCCACTGTTCAAAGTGTCGTCAGAGTGAACAAGAGATGACCGAGACGTGTAACCAATGGCACCCCATATTATCACGTCGCATGATACGCCGGTATGGCGATGACGAATACACGCTTCCAATGCGCGTTCAACGCGATGTCGGCAAACACGGATGCGACAATCATGATGCTGTAAACAGAACCTGGATTCATCCGAAAAAATGACGTTTTGCCATTCATGCACCCACGTTCGTCGTTGAGTACATCATCGCAAGCGCGCCAGTCTGTGATGCAGCGTCAAGGGTAACCGCAACCATGGTCTCCGAGCTGATAGTCCACGCTGCTGCAAACGTCGTCGAACTGTTCGTGCAGATGGTTGTTGTCTTGCAAACGCCCCCATCTGTTGACTCAGGGATCTAGACGCGGCTGCACGATCCGTTACAGCCATGCGGATAAGATGCCTGTCATGTCGACTGCTAGTAATACGAAGCCGTTGGGATCCAGCACGGCGTTCCGTATTACCCTCCTGAACCCACCGATTCCATATTCTGCTGACAGTCATTGGATCTCGACCAACGCCAGCAGCAATGTCTCAATATAATAAACCGCAATCGCGATAGGCTACAATCCGACCTTTATCAAAGTTGGAAACGTGATGGTACGCATTTCTTCTCCTTACACGAGACATCACAACAATGTTTCACCAGACAACGCCGGCCAACTGCTGTTTGTGTATGAGAAATCGGTTGGAAACTTTCCTCATGTTAGCGCATTGTAGGTGTCACCAACGGCGCCAACCTTGTGTGAATGCTCTGAAAAGCTAATCATTTGCATATCACAGTATCTTCTTCCTGTCGGTTAAATTTCGCGTCTGTAGCACGTCATCTTCGTGGTGTAGCAATTTTAATGAATGGAATGTCGTGTGACGAGGGCCTCCCGTCGGGTAGACCGTTCGCCTGGTGCAAGTCTTTCGATTTGGCGCCACTTCGGCGACTTGCGCGTCGATGGGGATGAAATGATGATGATTAGGACAATACAACACCCAGTCTCTGAGTGGAGAAAATCTTCGACCCAGCCGGGAATCGAACCCGGGCCCTTTGTATTGAAAGTCTGTCGCGCTGACCGGGGCGGACAGCAATTTTAATGACCAGTAGTGTATATCGTTCGTTAGGCGGCAGCGCAGGACTGCATCAAATGCCTTCCAGTAGTCGTGGAACAAGTCATGCAATCTGGGTGCCAGAGTCTGCTGCTTTCTGGGTGTCGTGGACGAACAAAGCGGGCTGAATTCCACCCGCTCGTTGATTTCGGAACCAACGTTGGCTGCTGCAGTAGAAGATACTCAGATTCGTCCTGACTGATATATGCTTTCCCATCGTTAGTACTGTTTTTGTGCTATTGCGCTAATATATGGAAAACAGCTAGCGCGTGCAAGTGGCTCGAGCGAACAGTAAGCGGCCAGACCCGTGTGGGCCCCGAGGCAGGCAGAGGTGGCACAGTACAGCCGCGTCGCGACCGACCGCTTTCACGGGCCTCAGTCTTTGTGTAACCGCGTAATTGACAGAGACGAGCGTGAAAATAGCTGCCCTTCATTAAATTTCATGCAGCGGAGTAATTGTCGTCGGCGACGGCCGCCGGTGTGCGCGCCGCTGATTGCTATGGTAATGGGGCGAGGTGCGGCGCTGCGCCGTTGCACCCGCGAGCCTGTTCGCTGCTCTGCTGTGTCGCCCCCACCCGGCGCAGCGCGGCTCAGCGCCTGCCATTAAAAATAATGAAGTGCGCGCAGCGCTCCCGGCTAACGTATCGCCTTACTGCGCAATGCTACATCCAAGGCTGCGCGACGCTTCGCGTTGCAAGGTGCCGCGCCAGTGAATAACAGAGGGTACTGGACCTCCTCAAGTCTGCCCGATTTACACTGCGGCGCAAGATCTCGGTGCGAGTGGGGTTTAATCCAAGCACTCTTCCAAGTTAGTTAACTTCTGTTAGCTATACTACCATACAAAGACAGGTCGTTGTTTAACGTAGTGATCTGGCGCACATAAAACCGGCCCGAACCTGAATGCGAACGAGCGTGACTAGCATTACTAGCTTGTCAGTTTCTTTGCCACATTCTAACAGCAGTAGCGAATGAGTAGTTCCCACTCAAAGTAGTCGTTAACTGAGTACTTCATTGTCGTGCCTTACTTCATTGAAGAACATGTGTTCATTGTTGCAGAATATGTGCGGTCTGAATCCATTAAAGTTCTACATCCACATTTATACTCCGCAAGCCACCCAAAGGTGTGTGGTGGAGGGCACTTTACGTGCCACTGTCATTACCTCCCTTTCCTGTTCCAGTCGCGTATGGTTCGCGGGAAGAACGACTGCCGGGAAGCCTTCGTGCGCGCTCGAATCTCTCTAATTTTACATTCGTGATCTCCTCGGGAGGTATAAGTAGGGGGAAGCAATATATTCGATACCTCATCCAGAAACGCACCCTCTCGAAACGTGGCGAGCAAGCTACACCGCGATGCAGAGCGCCTCTCTTGCAGAGTCTGCCACTTGAGTTTGCTAAACATCTCCGTAACACTGTCACGGTTACCAAATAACCCTGTGACGAAACGCGCCGCTCTTCTTTGAATCTTCTCTACCTCCTCCGTCAACCCGACCTGGTACGGATCCCACACTTATGAGCAATACTCAAGAATAGGTCGAACGAGTGTTTTGTAAGCCACCTCCCTTGTTGATGGACTACATTTTCTAAGGACTCTCCCAATGAATCTCAACCTGGTACCCGCCTTACCAACAATTAATTTTATATGATAATTCCACTTCAAATCGTTCCGCACGCATACTCCCAGATATTTTACCGAAGTAACTGCTACTATTGTTTGTTCCGCTATCATATAATCATACAATAAAGGATCCTTCTTTCTATGTATTCGCAATACATTACATTTGTCTATGTTAAGGGTCAGTTGCCACTCCCTGCACCAAGTGCCTATCCGCTGCAGATCTTCCTGCATTTCGCTGCGATTTTCTAATGGTGCAACTTCTCTGTATACTACAGCATCATCTGCGAAAAGCCGCATGGAACTTCCGACACTATCCCCTAGGTCATTTATATATATTGTGAAAAGCAATGGTCCCATAACACTCCCCTGTGGCACGCCAGAGGTTACTTTAACGTCTGTAGACGTCTCTCCATTGAGAACAACATGCTGTGTTCTGTTTGCTAAAACTCTTCAATCCAGCCACACATCTGGTCTGATATTCCGTAGGCTCTTACTTTGTTTATCAGGCGACAGTGCGGAACTGTATCGAACGCCTTCCGGAAGTCAAGGAAAATGGCATCTACCTGGGAGCCTGTATCTAACATTTTCTGGGTCTCATGAACAAATAAAGCGAGTTGGGTCTCACACGATCGCTGTTTCCGGAATACATGTTGATTCCTACAGAGTAGATTCTGGGTTTCCAGAAATGACATGATACTCGAGCAAAAAACGTGTTCTAAAATTCTACAACATATCGATGTCAGAGATATAGGCCTATAGTTTTGAGCATCTGCTCGACGACCCTTTTTGAAAACTGGAAATACCTGTGCTCTTTTCCAATCATTTGGAACCTTCCGTTCCTCTTGAGACTTTCGGTACACGGCTGTTAGAAGGGGGGTAAGTTCTTTCGCGTACTCTGTGTAGAATCGAATTGGTATCCCGTCATGTCCAGTGGACTTTCCTCTGTTGAGTGATTTCAGTTGCTTTTCTATTCCCTGGACACTTATTTCGATGTCAAGCACTATTTCGTTCGTGCCAGGATTTAGTGAAGGAACTGCTGTGAACAAAGGTATTTAGTATTTCAGCTTTATTCGTGTCATCCTCTGTTTCAATGCCATTATCATCCCAGAGTGTTTGGATATGCTGCTTCGAGCCACTTACTGATTTAACGTAAGACCAGAACTTCCTAGGATTTTCTGTCAAGTCGGTACATAGAATTTTACTTTCGAATTCATTGAACGCTTCACGCATAGCCCACCTTACGCTAGCTTTGACATCGTTTAGCTTCTGGTTGTCTGAGAGGTTTTAGCTACGTTTAAATTTGCAGTGAAGCTCTCTTTGCTTTCGCAGTAGTTTCCTAACTTTGTTGTTGAACCATGGTGGGTTTTTCCCGTCCCTCACAGTTTTACTCGGCACTTACCTGTCTAAAACGCATTTTACGATTGCCTTGAACTTTTTCCATAAACGCTCAGCATTGTCATTTCATGAAAAGTTTCCTGAAAGTGATATTCCTGCAAAATCAACGATTCAGGATGTAGTGAAAAAGTGGCGTTTGACCGGCAGTGTCAAGCCGCAGACATGGACTGGGCGGCTGGTCCTGGCTGAGGTTCGAGTCCTCCCTCGGGCATGTGTGTGTGTTTGTCCTTAGAATAATTTACGTTAATTAGTGTGTAAGCTTAGGGACTGATGACCGTAGCAGTTAAGTCCCATAAGATTTCACACACATTTGAACATTTTTTTTGTTAATTCAAAGAGAAATAAGGCAACGACTGTACGTACACCTGAAGTTGTGGCAAACTTGACGGCACTCATTGAAACAAGTCCCTACAAGTCAACACGGCGATTATCACAACACTGTGAAATATCTCGCAGGTCATGTCAACGCATCCTTCATGGCTTAAAAATGAAACCTTACCGTGTGAGTGTCGTTCAGCAAATAAAAGAAGCGGACAAGGGTAGGCGTGCACATTACTGTAATTGGTTGCCGGAAAATGGCGCTGGGGGACAGTTTGATACGTTCCTCCTTTTTTCGACGGATGAACCTTGGTTTCGTCTGTTGGGTTACGTTAATTCACAAAGCACAAGACACTGGACTACAGATAATCCCCGTGGCATACTGAAAAAGCCATTATACGATATAAAAATTGGTGTATGGTGTTCTGTATCTGGTAACAGAATTATCGGGCCATTGTTCTTCAACGAAACTGTCAACACATATGTTCACTTGCAACTCTACAATGAATTTTCGACTCTGCTAACTCCAAACGAAAAACGTTGTGCATATTTCCAGCAAGATGGGGCAACTTCTCATACGTCGGATTTGTCCTTAGCTCGTATACATATTGATTTTACAGAAGAGAGGACCATTAGTAAAGGCTTGTGGCCACCTCGCTCTCCCGACTTGTCACCATGTGACTTTTACCTCTGGGGATTTCTAAAGGCTAGAGTGTACCGCAACAATCCCAAAACACTTGATACATTAAAAAACAACATATGTGAAGAAATTTCGAACATTCCTCAAAGAGTACTGACAAGTTATTTCCTTAACATGCTTCGACCTGCACAACTTTGCTTGGATGTTAGCGGAGAACATTTTGAACAGAGACTTTAAATTCCTTTCTAAAATATATTTATTAAACTAATAAAAGTAAATCTGTTACTTAAACACTTAATTACATAGTTAATAATGAAACTGTACAATAAAAAAGTAAGAAAGTTATGATGTAAGTTGATTTTCTTCATTCATATTCCTTTCAGCGCAGGGCCTTGTTTTATGTGCGAGAATATATATAAGTTGTACAACTTTGCTTCCGCCGTTTTTCCCATACATTTGAGGCTTTAATGAAGCAAATTGGTTACACATGTGCCATTCAAAGTATTTTCCGTCGCTGGCCACTACTTTCTTTCACCTTTCGGCTAGTGTACGAATCCCGCGTCGAAAAAATTGTTCATGTTTTGAAGCGATCCACGAATCCATTCCATTTAAGACTTCTTCATGAGATAGGAAGTGCTGGTCATCCAGGCCATGCACCATTGTTCTAAACAGGTGATAGTCAGAGGGAGCAATGTCTGGAGAATACGGTGGGTACGTTTAGACCTCTTCAGCAATGCGGTCGAGCGTTGTCGTGCTGAAAAATCACTTTATCGTACCTCTAGCTGTATTACGGCCGTTTGTCTTTTAATGCTCTGCTCAAACGCATTAATTGCATTCGATAACGAGCACCTGTGATTGTTTCACTTGGTTTTAACACTTCATAGTACACGACGCCGAGCTGGTCCCATCAAATGCAGAGCATGATCTTCGAGCCATGAATATTCGGTTTGGCCGTCGGCATGGAAGCATGTCCGGGATATCCCCATGATTTTTTGCTTTTAGGGTTATCGTAATGACCCATTTTTCGTCCCCGGTCACAATACGATGCAGAAATCCCTTCTGTTTTTGTCTCTGAAGCAACTGTTCACAAACACACAAACGCCGTTCAACGTCTCTTGGTTTCAGCTCACAGGGGACCGCAGTTCCTTCTTTCTGAATCATGCCCATAGCTTTGAGAAGTTTGGAAATGGCTTGCTGTGTTACTCCCACGAATCGTGCGAATACTTCTTGAGTTTGACGCGAATCTGAGTCAGAAAATGTCTCCAATTCTGCATCTTCGAAAACATTCTCTCTTCCGCCACTATGCCGGTCTACGACGTTAAAATCACCGTTCTTGAAGCGTTGAAAACACTCATGACGCGTTCTTTCACTAATAACGTTCTTACCATACGTACTTGAGAGCATTCGATGAGACTCAGCCGCTGTTTTCTTCATATTGAAACAAAACAATAACACCTCCCGCAAATGACGAGAATTAGGCTCCTAAACTGATATTTTCAATCAAGAACAACTTTATGATGCAGACACACATTGACTAATCTTTGAATGATGTTATGTTGACGGAGGTCCAAGCTGACGTCCGCGATCTGTTTCTTTCGACCGCTACTTACCATATATATATATATATGGTCAGTCACCTAACATTACCGCTGGATATATTTCGTAAACTACATCAAATACTGACGAATCGCCCGTTAAGTTTGTTAGCACATCTGAACATATAAACAAATACGTAGTAAGTGCCGTTTGTTGCATTGTAAAATGTTAATTACACCCGGAGATATTGTAACCTAAAATTGACGCTTGAGTACCACTCCTCCGCTGTTCGATCGTGTGTATCGGAGAGCACGGAATTACGTAGGGATCCAAAGGGAACGGTGATGGACCGTAGGTACAGAAGAGACTGGTACAGCACATTACGTCCACATGCTAACACCTTTTTTATTGCTCTTTTTCAGTGACGCACATGTATATTACCATGAGGGGTGAGGTACACGTACACACGTGGTTTCCGTTTTCAATTACGGAGTGGAATAGAGTGTGTTCCGACATGTCAGGCCAATAGATGTTCAATGTGGTGGCCATCATTTGCTGCACACAATTCCAATCTCTGGCGTAATGAATGTCGTACACGCCGTAGTACAGCTGGTATAATGTCGCCGCAGGCTGCCATAATACGTTGTTTCATATCCTCTGGGGTTGTAGGCACATCACGGTACACATTCTCCTTTAACGTATCGCACAGAAAGAAGTCCAGAGGTGTAAGATCAGGAGAACGGGCTGGCCAATTTATGCGTCCTCCACGTCGTATGAAACGCCCGTCGAACATCCTGTCAAGGGTCAGCCTAGTGTTAATTGCGGAAAGTGCAGGTGCACCATCATGCTGATACCACATATGTCGACGCGTTTCCAGTGGAACATTTTCGAGCAACGTTGGCAGATCATTCTGTAGAAATGCGATGTATGTTGCAGGTGTTTGGGCCCCTGCAACGAAGTGAGGATCAATGAGGTGGTCGCCAATGATTCCGCACCATACATTTACAATCCACGGTCGCTGCCGCTCTACCTGTCCGAGCCAGCGAGGATTGTCCACGGACCAGTAATGCATGTTCCGTAGATTCACTGCCCCGTGGTTTGTGAAACCCGCTTCATCGGTAAACAGGTAGAGCTGCAACGCATTCTCTGTTAATGCCCATTGACAGAATTGCACTCGATGATTAAAGTCATCACCATGTAATTGCTGATGTAGCGACACATGAAACGAGTGAAAGCGGTGACGATGCAGTATGCGCATGACACTACTTTGACTCAGTCCACCGGCTCTCGCAATGTCCCGTGTACTCATGTGTGGGTTCATGGCAACAGCAGCTAACACACCAACTGCACCCACTTCTCCTGTGACGGGCCTGTTACGGACCCGTCTGCGCGCTACGACCATACCTGTTGCATACAGTTGACGGTAGATGTTTTGCAACGTGCGGCACGTTGGACGCTCTCTGTCCGGGTACCGTTCTGCATACACCGTGCAGGCTTCAGCTGCATTTCGTCAACACTCGCCATAGATGAGTATCATCTCCGCCTTTTCAGAGTTCGAATACACCACGGTCACAGTTCCTACAACACTACACTATCACAAACGTCTGGCAACACGGTGCGCTACAGTTGGTCTGCGTATGGAGACGAATGCAGAATAACAATAGCAGCAAGCGCTACATGCGGACACTGCGACAGCTTGACCAAACCACAACAGTGCACTACAGCCACACTCGTAAACACGGTCGTCGTCGTAAACATGTCCCTGCAGATGCTGCTCGCCGACCGTGGCCCGTGTTTGTTACAACACGCAACTGAATGTCGGAGGTTTCAAGCGTCAACTGTAGGTTACAATATCTCCGGATGTAATTAACATTTTACAATGCAACAAACGGCACTGATTAAGTATTTGTTTATATGCTCAGATGTGCTAATAAAACTAACGTGGTTCCATTTAGAAAAACGTAGGTTTGTGTTAAAAAAACATACTTCCGTGCATTTTTGTATGGTTTGTATTAAACAATTACACTAGCTCCTCTCCTCACGTTCGGTCTGTGGAATCGTTTCGTCAGTATTTGATGTGGTTTACGTAATATATCCAGCAGTAACGTTAGGTGACTCACCCCATATATATATATATATATATATATATATATATATATATATATATATATATATATATATATATATATTGAAGAGCCAAACAAACTGGTACACCTGCCTACTATCGTGGAGGGCCCCGGTGCGCTCCGCGCTCCCAGAAGTGCCGTAACACAACGTGACATGGACTCGACAAATATCTGAAGAATAGTGCTGGAGGGAATTGACAACATGAATCCTGCAGGGCTGTCCATAAATCTGTAAGAGTACGAGGGGATGCAGTTCTCTTCTGAACAGCACGTTGCAAATATCCCAGATATGCTCAGTAATGTTCATGTCCGGGGTATTAGGTGACGAGCGCAAGTGTTTAAACTCAAAAAAGTGTTCCTGGAGCCACGGTGTAGCAATTCTGGAAGTGTGGGGTGTTGCAATGTCCTTCTGGAATTGCCCAACTCCGTCGGAATGCACAATGGACTTTAATAGATGTTGGTGATGAGACATACTGCTTGCATACATGTCACCTGTCGGAGTAGTATTTAGACGTATTAGGAGTGCCATATCACTCCAACTGCACACGCCCCACACAATTACAGAGCCTCCACTAGCTTGAACAGTCCGCTGCTGACACGCAGGGTCCGTGGATTCAAGAGGTTGTCTGCATACCCGTACACGTCCGTCTGCTCGATACAATTTGAAGCGAGACTCGTTCGACCAGGCAATACGTTTCCAGTCATCAACAGTCCAGTGTCGGTGTTGACGGGCCCAGACGAGACATAAGGCTTTGTGTCGTGAAGTCATCAAGTTTACACGAGTAGGCCTCCGGCTCCGAAAGCTCATATCGATGATGTTCCGTTGAATGGGTACCGCGCTGACACTTGTTGATGGCCCAGCATTGAAAATTGCAGCAATTTGCTGAAGTGATGCACTTCTGTCACGTTGAACGATTCACTTCAGTCGTCGTTGGTCCAGTTCTTGCAGGATCTTTTTCCGGCCGCAGCGATGTCGGAGATTTGATGTTTTACCGGATTCCTGATATTCACGGCACACTCGTGAAATGGTCGTACGGGAATAGCCCTGCCACATTATCATTTCATTTCATTTTTTCCACAACTACTACCGAACGGATATCCATTGCGAACTTAGTTTATGTGCTGACAGTGTGCTTGGTTCACACAGTTGCCACGTACACAGCTCGCCCGTGTTCAGAAAGTGAGTTGCTTCACTAGGATCCCAAAGGTCGGCGGGCAGTTGGTGAAGCAAAGTGGCCCGTGAGTTTCAACATAGAAGAGGCGGACATATAATTTATGTAGGTCTACAGCGTTTGTGGACGTTGTCATTAAAGGTCATAATCTTCTAGGTTGTTGCTCTTCACATTTCTTCTTCACTGTCGACGTTTCGACCCCTCTTCTGGTGTCTTCTTCAGGATCTCCTACCGTCCCCAGTTAACTGAAAACTATCGAAGATCAGTGTCGTATTCACTTACAAAAGCAATTTTTCTCGCGCTTGTTCTGAAGTAACTTACTTGCCGTTCCAGCCAGTACTTTGCTGCTTGCAACTTTCGGTTGGTACGTGCATGAAAAGGAATTCTTCAATAAGCCTGCTGCGTCTGACAGATTCTTAATTATTGTCCCCATAGCAAATGTAATCTGTTCTTCTAAGTTCAAAGAATTTAAGGCAAACTGTCAAATTTACTATCTTGTCTACACTATGAGACACAGCTGCTTAACTTAAGTTAATGACAGAACCAACTACGAGGGTAGTTTGAAAATTTCTCTAAATGGAATAGAAAGAAACGACTTGCCTCAGTGTAACCTTTTTATTTTTCAACATAGTCTCCCTGAACAGTAATGCACTCGGTCCAGCTATGTTCCAACGCTTTGAGCCCATCTCGAAAACTAGATTCCTCTTGGCCTGCAAAATACCCGTCAACTTCGGCTGTCGGTTCTTCGTTTGAGGAGAATCTCCTTCCGCTGAGAAAGATTTTGAGCTTGAGGAGCAGGTGGATATCTAATGCAGACAGATCTGGTGAATAAGGCGGGTGTGGCCACAATTCATATCTCATTTCATGTATTTCTGCCATGGCAACGACACTTGTGTGTGGGCGCGTACTATCTTTCTGAAATATGAATTTCTTTCTTGCCAGAACCGGCCTTTTCTAGCTTTTTTTTTGCTGTAGTTGGTCCAGTGGATTAGCGTTGTATTGTACCCTAATTGTTTGACCAGTGGGATGATAATCTCACAGCATAATCCCTTTCGCGTCCCTGAAAACTGACGGCATGATCTTTCCGGTGGACCATATTGCTTCTGCGTACTTTGGTGGGGATTAATATACATGTTTCCAATGCTTTGACTGTTGATTTGCCTCAAGAGTAAAACATTTTGGTCACAAATCGTCACCAAAAGTCTTTTCGTTTTTCTGAAAACGGGTCAAATATTGTTGGAATATTTCCGTTCTGGTGCGTTTCTAATCTTGCGTTAAGAGCTGTGGCACCCATCGTGCAGATAATTTGCTCATATCTAATTCCACTGTTAA
Organism: Schistocerca gregaria; assembly: GCF_023897955.1. Taxonomy (NCBI): domain Eukaryota; kingdom Metazoa; phylum Arthropoda; class Insecta; order Orthoptera; family Acrididae; genus Schistocerca; species Schistocerca gregaria. The sequence continues at coordinate 309,030,822 of NC_064923.1, read as the reverse complement.
AATGCGACATGCTGTTCGGATGACATCCCTACAGCTTCAGTAGTTTCTCTCATTTTCAGTCGGCGATCCTCCCTGGCCATTTTATGAATGACTGCAATAATTTCGGGGACAGTGGAACATCGTCTAAGCCGTCCGCTCAAAAGCTGTCCCTATCAAATTTAAACTCGTTGGCAACAGTTAAATATGAAGGAGCAGTCCCCCATTGTGTTGTGCATGATTTTGTTATGCTTCCATACCTTTCTTTACGAACTTCTTAATCACTGCCCGACTCTCGATTTGTGTTACATCTTTACAGATCGCTACCTGAGAACAACAGAAAGACATACGCACGAAACTCTGTCTCTACCCACAACACTGACGCATCATATGTTTACTCATAAGGGATGATCTATTATTAAGCTCGTTGCGCTAGCGCTGACATTTGGTGATGATTCCAAGAACTTTTCAAACCACCTTCGTAGTTTCTTTCGCTCAAAGCAAGAAAATACAAAGTGAAGTTATAATAAAAACACAATTTTTATTAAAGGATATATTCCCAGCTCTCAGTTAGAGCCCTTTATCTTTATTTTATAATTAATAGATTATGCATCCTTATTTGCTTATGAGCAGCAAATAATATCTGTTATTTACGAGGGTTGTCCAGAAAGTAAGTTCCGATTGGTCGCGGCATGGAAACCACAGTGAAAACTAGGAACATTTTATTTGCAACAGTTAGGTACAACTTCCATCTACTTCTCTACATAGTCGCCACTCCAACTTCGAGTTTTGTCGTAGTGTTGTATCAAATTTCCAACATCCTCATCAGAGTTCACCAAAATTACACGAAATATTTGGAAATTATGCACACATGCCATCCTCGTGAAGCATTCTGTGTATTAGTAAAACTTTAACTTACAGTATTGATAGATGTCAATGATTCAGCTGAGGTAATTATTTGACTGTAGACTTATTTAAATGTCACAACGGTAGCTTTTAGAGGTAATTATGGGGATCGCCCTTCACTCTCGTGTAGATATATATTTTCCTGCTCTCTGTGAAGAAAATTTGGTTAGGGAACTGTAATCTAGCTGCAATATGCTACTTCCGTGGAGAGGGCTGTGACAGAAATAGCTCCCTTAATGTTTGTCTCCTCTTGCTTGTGACAGTAAAATTACCTTATAATTTGTGGATTTACTGAATGCATAACATTTAAGCGATAGCTATAAATGTTCAGTGATTTTAAATAATCAGGTTTAATGTTTAAGGGCTTTGCAGGTAAGTGTTGTCTGTGTAAAACTGTTATTTTTCTCCGAGAAAGATAAAAATTACACTTCATTACTTGTTTGCAATACAAGAGGCAATACGATTTTCTAGTAAGCTTCTGTCTTCCTCGTTGACAATTACTTAGCACTCGCGCCTTCTTGGTAGATGCGTCGTAATCCAAAACGAAAAGAAAATAAATGCCTCGTCGACTATTTTGCTACTGCTCGAAATTAATCTTCCTTATTCTAAAAAAAGTAAATGAGTCCAGATGTGGCATTGACACTGACTAACATGCGTTCCCATTAACAAACTCTCATCTTGGTATAAATCTGGCAACTCTCTAGCAGTAGAAAAGCATTTTCTGGTTTCCTTGACGAAATAGAAGCTACCATTACCACTACAACATAGGGCTGTCTGGTTCCATAATTTTCGCTCTGAGCCACACCAAAGCATTCTAGGCACTCTCAAATATTCTTTGGAACAAGAAACAGGTGTGCAGTTTCAGATGTATTGGCCAACCTTCGTTGGCGCTGCGCACTCGCATTTAACATTGCGAAATCTGTTCACACATTGTAATGTACGACAACATACAAGGGCCAGTCAGAAAGTAAAGTCCTGCTTTTTTCCCTCTTTCACTAAGTTGGCAATGTAGTAATTTTGAAACTGGCGCGTTTCACAAGACCGTCTTTTGCACCCCGCTCCAGTAACAGCGATTTCTGTCATCAAATGGCAGCACTGTAAACGTTGAAAGAATGGCCTACATTGACGTACGTACGAGGGGGCGTTCTGTGATTGAATTCCTTAACGCAGAAGGTGAAACTGCTCACTTGCATTCGTGAAAGACTGAAGAAAGCAAGTGGAGATGGTAAGGTGGAAGTCAGCACCGTTAGATTATGAGTTTTTCACTGTGAAGAAGCTGAAAGACAAATGTTGTCGACTGATGCAACACAGAGCGCCTTCTCCACCTAAGTGATTTCCGCCGACATAAACATACACAGCCGCTCCCCTGCCGTCCTTCGGCGGTGGCATCAGTTTCACCCCATGATCCAAGGTGACCTTGTTCCTCTTCCTCAGCACACCCACCCCGAAAGCAACACCACCCCCTATGTTGTCAATGCCACAGCCGACCTCCGTGGGCATATCGCTGTAGACATCCTTGACCCCACATGTAGCAGCCACCTCCCTGTCCTTCTTATCATAACGTATGCTCACTGCCTGCCCCTGGCTCCCCACCCTGCACCCCTCCCAAGGAAATCCATGACTACAGTCGCGCCAACTGGGATGCTTACCGGGAATCTATCGCCAGCCAGGTCAAAAGCCACCCTCTTACCTATCACCCTCCTGACGACATGACCCACGCCTCGCCCTTCCTTCAGAAGGCCATTACTGACGCCGTGGAAACCCATGTTCTTACTAAAATCATCCATCCCCACCGTTCCTTTCTCCATGGGCTGTCCTCCTCCGCGAATACCGCCGCCTCTGTCACTCCTTCCTGCGCACTCGTGACAGGGATGCACTCCACCCTCACTGGCAACTCCAGCGACTCATTTGAAACCTGATTACAGCAAAGAAACGCTGCGATTGGCGCCAGATCTGTGCATGACTTAACACAACCCTCCATATAAACTCCTCCAAGTACTGGTCGACCTTCCTTCACCTTACTGGTTCCCATTCTGCTTCCCATTACTCCCTTCTTCATAACGACCACCCCCTTTCCGACAACTCAGTAAGAGCAACCACTTCGCATCCCACCTTTATAAGGTCTTCTCCATTCCTGATGATCCCCACTTTGAATATTCCCTTTCCCCCACTGTCACGGAACTTGCCCATACCTCGGTCACTCCACTCGCTCCCAGTTTCCAGTATTTGGGGCAATAGTTACTCCCCCCCCCCCCCTCAGATATCAACACTCCAATCATAGCACAAGATATTCAACTTATCCTCCAGTCAAAACGCAACACGGCACCTGGTCATGACTGTGCCATCTACTGCCACCTCAAAGAATGCCCCTTCTCCTTCCTGATTGTCCTTGCCACTTTATATGACGTCATTATCTCCACTGGCTTTTACCCTGACCTGTGGAAGACTACCCATGTCCTCCTGTTCCTCAAACCCAACAAATCCCCTTCCACCGCCTCTTTGTATCGTCCCATCCACTTCACCTTTGTCTTCAGTAAGGTGTTCGAATCCATCCTCTCCCATTGTATCCATCACTATCTTAATCAACACCACATCTTCCCCCTTACCTAGTGTGGCTTCCGAACGTCCTTCCCCACCAAAGACCAACTGCTTTACCTCATCCACCTTTTCTCTCTCTCCAACTTAACTCCCATTGCTCTGCCATTTTTGTTTCCCTCGACCTCCAGAATGCTTATGATCACATCTGGCACCCCAGTCCTCTCTTTCAACTCCAAACCTACGTCTTACCTATCAATTTTGTCCGTCTGGTCACTTTCTTCCTCTCACGCCGTCATTCTTATGTCACCCTCCATGATACCAACTCCTGTATCTTCTGTCCCAACGCTGGCATCCACCAAGACTCCGTCCTCTCCTCTCCTCTCCTGTATCTCCTGTGCACCACCAATATGCCCAAGCCACTCTCACCTGTACATCTCCTCCAATGAGCTGATGACACCGCCTTCCTGGTTCTGTGTCATACCCTTCAGTGGTCCCAATGCTTCCTCCCAACCCACCTTGACCAGTTCACCACTTGGCGCAACCACCAGTTCCTTCTTATCAGCCCCTCCAAGACCAAGGCAATCATCATAGGGTACACCACCTGCTCCTTTCATCTCCATGATTTCTTTTTAACCATTTATAGTTGTCCCATCCAACTCACCCTCACCCTGGCCTGGCCTCAACCTCGACTGTCACCTTAGCTGGACCCCTCATCTCCTGATCATCCAGTAGAAATTCCATACCAATCTCTGCCTCTTGAAATGGTTGTCTGGCTGGACATGAGGATTGCATCCTTCCACCATCCTCCACACCTACGAATCGTTCGTCAGTCCTATCCTCTGTTATGCCAGCATCGCCTGGATTTCTGCCTCCTCCCCCCCCCCCCCCCCCACTTTCATAAGGCCATCCCAATCCTTGAACACCACGTGCTCCTCCTTGCCTTTCGTATCCACCACCATGCCCCACACTGTTCCTGTATGACCTCATCCCCTTCCCACACCTCCTTTTCCTCGAACATATCCACATCCATTACACTGTCCACAGGCTTGACCACCTCACCCCAGACCCGTTGCTGTGCCTCTAACGCTGTATCCCTCCCTCTCTCCACATCCACACCCTCCATATCTTTCATCAGGGCCAGTTCCAGCACCTCCCTCTCCCAGTTGATGAACTTTACCATGATGTCTACCCCTCCTACCAACTGTAGCCTGGCCTTGTTCCCCCCCACCCCAGGACCCCCTTTTTCCCATCCTCTCCTTGCTCCAGAGCAGTTTTCCTCCTTCCACCCCACTTTAGTCTCTGCACTCCCTCCTTGGCTGTTTTCCTCTCCTGTCCTTCCCTCCTCGGCCCCTTCAGCGTGTCCCCCACCTCGTCTCCCCTTCTCTCCCTCTCTATAGCACTGCTCATTTCTTCCCTTCTCTGTCATATCCCTACCCTTGGCAGATCCTTCCAGTTTGTTCTTGATCATCAGTGTGCTACATCAGTGTTCTGTACTGTGCCATTCTACAGTGATGTCGAGTGCTGTGGTTTCAATCTTGTGCCTGACTTGTATGTAGTGTTGCTGTCCATGACGTTTCTGTGCCCATCGCAACTTTTATGCTCTGGCTGTACTTCGTCTTGTGTTCTTTTAAACCTTTCAGTTTGCGTTTTTTGTGTGTAAAATACTTTTTTAGATTTTTATCTCCATTTTTACAGTCACCACCTTTCTGAATGCTGTCTTCCATAATGTTACCCCCATTTTATAACTAAGTACCACCATATTTTCTCCTTTATGTTGTTTTAAATGTCTTCTGTTGTATACTTAATGTCTTTCGGCTGATAAGGAGCGCCTGTGCTGCTGCCAGCCCGCCCCCGTAGGGGAACTGAAGTACAATAAAGGAAAAAAAGCGAAGTGCCAGTCTGACGACTACAGTGACTTCACCGAGCATCTGTGTGTCGACCAGATCCGCTGGGTAGCAACAGATTAGTTGTGTCGCCAGTTATCCTTCGGCAAAGGCAGTGTGCTGGCCATTATTGAAGAGATTGGCTAGTCCAAGGGTTTTTGTGTACGTTTGGTTTCGGAAAATGTTGACCGACTAGAATAAAGAGGCAAGGAAAACAATTGCATCCAGTCAGACTTCCATCTGTTCAGCCTTCTCAAAGAAGCTTATTGGGGACATCTCTTTGATGATGTGGAATTCTGGAAAAATTCCACGCACCAGTGTTTGAGGTATTAGGACCCTAACTCATAGCGCACAGGTGTACATGCTCTTGTTTCAAGTTGGAAAAAAACTGTGGAAATAGAGGGTAATTATATCGAAAAGCAGAAAATTGATCGTGAATGTTGTAGCTGTTATCGTCTGTATGTGGCACTTACGGTGGCGAGCACTAAACTAGTATAAATTACTCTTGTAGAAACTCTTACTTATTTAGTCTGGAATACTTTAGTATACTACTTCTGTAGTGATATACTCTTTTAGTAACTGTTGGAGAGCTCAATTTCTATTTACTTCTTTAGTTGTAACTAATGTATTAACGCCTTTTTACTAAAGAAGTAAGCCATTTCTACACACTGCTGGCAAGTGCATTACGTTCCCTCCCGGAAAATTTCATTGTCGGCGGACATTATTGCATCACTTTTTGCGTAATTTATGTTCATCGCTATAATTTCAGAAACGCGAAAGGATTATTAAATTGAATTATTAAAGTTGGAAAATCTAAATGCTGTTGTACTGCTTAATGATTTGTGTATTATGAAAAGAAACGTGCTATTAATGGATAAATCTATAGTTAACCCCGCCATCTGCAGCTACTACCGTCCATTTGTTGGTTGGCGACACGTTTTAATTTAAGCGCCAGTTTGAGATACGAGCAAGCAGTAACATGGGGGTAGCCAAGAAACGTTCAAAAACATACCAAAAAATGAAAAAGAGCGGTTTGCTGAAATAATGATAAAGGACATGATGATATAAGCCAAATGGTTGTTGATATGATCCCACAAGTTTTCGAGGGGATAGCTGTAGTTAACGACAATGACGCATCTGAAGATAAGCAACTTCGATGATGATAACTGCTCTTATGGTAGCAATGAAAGTGTTGATGGCGAAATGTTGCACCATATACGCGAAAAGAACGAGTTCCTCAGCGCAGTACTGTTGAGTGATGAATCTATCTTCGACGTTTGTGGCAAAGGTAACCGACATAACTGTCGAATATGCAAAAGTGAGCCTCCAGAAGCACTGATTCAGTACGAAACGGACACGCCCAAAGTTAGGATTACATAAACATGGTGTAATTGATCCATATCTTTATGGAGGCTGCTGTGACAAGGCGCATCTATCTCGACGAGTTGGAGAACTATGCATTTCCACAGAAGCCTCCCGACGATATTTTCCAGCAGGCTGGTGTCTCACCGGCTATCATGGGGATATTAACACATTTTTCCACGAGACGTTTCGTGAGCTTCAGTCGGCACGGATTGCCTCATTGTGTGACCCTCTCAGTTTCCCAATCTGACTCTGCTAGATTTCAGTGCATGAGGGTTTACCAAGGTCATTGCTCTCACAACAAAGGTTCGAAATCTCGTACATTTGAGACAGTGCATCTGTTGCAGTAAAGGCCACAACACCTGCCTTGTGTATGAACATGTCGCGAGATGTCGGGGTACCGTTTAGATATCTGTCGAACTACTAACGGTACCTACACTGAACTCTACCAACGCGCATAAAATGTCTGAGCTCCTGTGTACAATCTTGGACAGTTAAAAGCTATAAGCAAATGTTTTTGTATACCTCTAGCCCTGACACCCTGTGTTTTCTACTTTCTGCTGCCAGTCACCCTCTTTGCCTATCTGCAGCAAGTCCTCATGGATTCCATATCTCCACCTTTTTACTCTTGTCTGCCTACTGGTCTTCTTCCGCAGGAAATAAAAATTCATGGTTTTCAAAGACCATCGGTGTTTATATCCACCCGAGCGCTATGTCCTGCCTATACAATCCGTTTGACTCATCCAGCCTGCAATATTTGGGCTGTTGCAGATCTCATCCATTCACAATTATGCCGGATCCTGCTTTCCCAGTATTATTTTGTACTAGAGCACAGCTCTTCCTTAATACTTCCCGCTAGAAAACGAGAAGATTAGTTAAGTATTTCTTCCGGACACCCCAATTTCCTCAACCATATAGCCATACGGGTCGCATGAGAGTTTTGTACAGCTTCTAACAACCATACCACAACAACGGTCAAGAATTAATTATGATTGTAGTGTTGCTCACGCTGCTAAATATTGCATTTTCGGGCAACAACAAAGTTATATTATGTGGCAGGTGTCATTAGAGCACAGTTAATGAAGTCATTTCATGAAATAATGGGTAAACTAGGCACTCATCTTTTCGTGTTTCCCACGCTGGTCTCGTTGTGAACTCATGGCTCAATCGTCGAAAATGTAGGTAGTGATGATTCCAAGCTCGGATGCAAAGAGGCCTAGGTGTTATTCTGTGATATTCAAAAGTTTTATAGATGTGTTTCATAAACCATTCTTGAAGACTGAACTTTTGCAAGTTAGCACAACGGTGATATAAAAAAGTAATCAGCACTCCGAATTTAAGTTACACTTCTTTTTTATTACTTTTGTTGCAACATCACTTCATAATATAAAACATACTTGAAAACATCTTCCTCACTGTTCAAGTTCACATTTCGTAAACTGACTACAATTTGCGTCTTTTCAAAATGACGACCAAGACTTGACTCTCTTATAACCGCTTACACGCCTAAAAATCAGAGTTACATGTACGTCAAAGATTATAGTGACAAAAGAAAGAATACACATAAGAATAATATCATTGCAATATAAACATATCGATGTATCAAAGTACCTCTACATTAATGAAATCAAATCTGAATTTTGTCACAGAAATATGTTAACTATTTTACAGAAACACAGTAGAATATTGCTGGTATCGAGAGGCTGAGGTGAGGTGCCGTAATGATTACATAATTCAAGTATCATTATAAGCTGGAGCTCATTTTGAGACTGCGTGATTTCAAAAGCTGACTCTGAAGCACGATCGGTTTGCTGCTTGTATCTTCGCTTTGATTTCTACCTTATACAGTGTGTCCTCTGTATAGCTTGCCATCAGATATTTAAAATAATGGATACTATTGAACGGGTTCCGATTTCCAGTGGCTGGAGTGTGTCTCTGGAATAGGCACGAGTACTGTTCATCGTTACGTACCAGTCTTCGATTCGTTCACAAGGAGATCGATGTTGCTCGCTGCCGTCTTCACGCTGTCGCTCATCTGCATCGGTTCCGCCTTCGATCTGGAGATGTGTGCTGTTCTCACCTTCTACCTCGATCCTTTCGAAATTCTTATGGAAAGCGTCCCTCACTATCACTTAGGCCGTCAGGTTGAACAAAATCATTGACACACCATCTCTCGTCTCAAGCATGTGTTGATGTTCAAGCTCTCCGTGACTTGGTCCCCGAGCTTCAGTTTGCCTTTTGAATCAGTGATACAAACTCTTAACTGGGCTGACGACTTTCTGGGATATTATAAACTCGATTAGACAATTCAGCAGGTCTTCGGCAAACACCCATGTCTTCTCACTGAGTTGTCGTAGGACACAGATGTTGTCTACCGACGAATGGCTCTTTCTTAAATCACCCTGATATTCAACAATCACTTCTGCGAACGGCTGGAGTCTATCCATTATGCGGTTGGACAAGGCAGTACTACATCTGGACAACATAATACTGAAGTTAAAATCTTCTGGGTTATTAGGCAACGTCATGTTTCTTCTAAAATGATCGACGTTTCGACCCCTGTGCTGGGATCTGATCTTCTCGTGTCCACTACACGAGAAGATCCAGAGGGAGATCCCAGCAGAGGGGTCGAAACGTCGATCATTTTAGAAGAAACATGACGCGGCCTAATAACCCAGAAGATTTTAACTTCAGTGACAACTGCCACGAAAGACTGCAGACTTACATAAAACGTAACACTGATTGCCTCTTATGTTACAACAGGACTATTTAAGCCCATACTGCTTCACTATCGCTTAACATATAACATTTTTTGTTATATTTTATGTTGTTTCAGGTAAGCCACCATAGATGACCAATACGGGCAAACTACTAAATCAACCTGTAATGACTGCATTGGTCTGCAGATCGGTGGATAACTTAGTGACATCGATGCAGTGAATGGTAAGTAATACGTTTTACTGATACAAGTAGTTTCTTCAGCGTAGGAATTGCAGCTTAAAGAAGTACTCACGTTTAAGTATACCTTTATCCTTCACAACCGACGAAAATGCGTTATTCATTAATAAAATCGTCCAATATGGTCGAAATACCACATCGAGACAATGCATGACGCACAAACGTATTAAAACCAAGCAATTGACTGGGATGTGAAAATATGAGCTCTTGACAAAAAGGAAGATGAAGTAAATCAGTATAATCTGTTAAGAAACTTCCTGGCAGATTAAAACTGTGTGCCCGACCGAGACACGAAATCGGGACCTTTGCCTTTCGTTCGTTCGATATAGTTCGTTGCAATTGTTCGCGGCGGACGTACCCTGACGCCGGTTAAAGTTCGTTATTGAGCCATTCACTCAGTTTTTTAATTACATAGGGTAGCTAACTATCTGGCCGAACACGCTACCCGAACAGCGCGCGGGAAAAACTAACACCTAAACCTTTCTGTTCGAGCTCTGGTTTCTCTTATTTTATTTTGATGATCATTCCTTCCTATGTAGGTTGGGCTCAACAAAATATTTTCGCACTCGGAAGAGAAAGTTGGTGACTGAAATTTCGTAAAAAGATCTCGCCGCGACGAAAAACGTCTTTGCTTTAATGACTTCCATCCCAACCCGCGTATCATATCTGCCACACTCTCTCCCCTATTACGTGATAGTACAAAACGAGCTGCCCTTTTTTGCACCCTTTCGATGTCCTCCGTCAGTCCCACCTGGTAAGGATCCCACACCGCGCAGCAATATTCTAACAGAGGACGAACGAGTGTAGTGTAAGCTGTCTCTTTAGTGGACTTGTTGCATCTTCTAAGTGTCCTGCCAATGAAACGCAACCTTTGGCTCGCCTTCCTCGCAATATTATCTATGTGGTCTTTCCATTTGAAGTTGTTCGTAATATTAACACCCAGGTACTTAGTTGAATTGACAGCCTTGAGAATTGCACTATTTATCGAGTAATCGAATGCTAACGGATTTCTTTTGGAACTCATGTGGATCACCTCACAGTTTTCGTTATTGAGCGTCAACTGCCACCTGCCACACCATACAGCAATCTTTTCTAAATCGCTTTGCAACTGATACTGGTCTTCGGATGACCTTACTAGACGGTAAATTACAGTATCATCTGCGAACAACCTAAGAGAACTGCTCAGATTGTCACCCAGGTCATTTATGTAGATCAGGAACAGCAGAGGTCCCAGGACGCTTCCCTGGGGAATACCTGATATCACTTCAGTTTTACTCAATGATTTGCCGTCAATTACTACGAACTGCGACCCTCCTGACAGGAAATCACGAATCCAGTTGCACAACTGAGACGATACCCCATGTCGTTTTTATACTTCATTTACCACATTTTTTACAAAAATATTTCGTTGCTAGGGTTTAGTACTTCAATCGGTAGAAAAGGAAGCCTTATAGGACGACTTCATTGTCTGGCTGGGTGGCTGTCCGACTGTTTAAAACCATCGTTAACGATTGGACGTATCAAGCTGAAATTTCAGTCACGCGTTAAGGTCTACTGTTCCTAATGTAATGGCTCTAAGCAATATGGGACTTAAACATTTGAGGTCACCAGTCACCTAGACTTAGAACTACTTAAACCTAACTACTCTAAGGACATCACAAACAGCCATGCCAGAGACAGGATTCGAACCTGCGACCGTAGCACCAGCACGGTTCCGGACTGAAGCGTCTAGTACCGCTCGGCTCTTACGGCTCCTTGGTGATGTAAAACAGTGAAGCTTCTAAGTCAATGCAATCAAAAGATAGGGCTATTTATGTCACATATTTTGATATTCGCAAACTCACTCAGTAAAGCCTATAGGGTACTTTCCTTTGATGTAGAAACATCACATTTGACAAGAATAAAGGTTTTTGAAATTAAACATTCTCAAAGTCGTGGAATCACTGAGACCGACATTTTGCCAGTATCAATATCAATACTCGCGGTATTGTGGCTAGCATTGCTGCCTCTGGATCACGGGGTCCCAGGTTCGATTCCCCGGCCGGGTTGGGGATTTCCTGCGCCCGTGGGTTGGGTGTGTGTGTCGTCCTCATCATTTCATCATAACTCGTGAAAGTGGCGAGATTGGAGTGTGTAAAGATTAGGAATTTGTACGGGCGCTGATAGCGCCCCACAAACCAAACATCATGATGAGCATCATCATCATCAATGTCAATAACAGACAAAAGTCGTCAAGATTCTCGGTTCCCGGAATGAATGAACTGTCAACGTACATATTTAAGTTTTGTATGGAACTCTCAGTGTGTGAGTCCTACTCGCAACTGGCCAATTTTTTTGCATGTTTACTGGATAGTAGACACCATGCTAATTATTGGTATTTCCATATTATGTCTTTAATAAAGTAATGACACTATACATCTTGATAACTTCACAAACCCATGCACTCACAGCATTCAACATGTTCACATTGGAGAACAGAAGTATGCTCAATGAACTTAGGTCAAACAAGTACAGTGACATTACACATACAGATACATAACATGTGTTACAGATTATGAAATTCAAATTGTTACTTAATTGTGGAACGGCACTGTCATTTATAATATACAAAATGGTTGTTGGCATGTTATATAAGGATAAAGAGACATTGCCTTTTTCATGAAATAGATAGTTGGGAGGAAACCACAAGTTAAAGTTTTTGATTTTTAATATATTCCCTTAAAGATGTGTCGAAGTGACTGAGCTGCAAGGTCTTCTTGACGCTGAGAATTAGTTGTGGTGATTTGGAGCTATGGATGCAAGCAGATTCATTTTCTTTCACTGAAAAAATACGGCAACCAGCGGCTTTTTAATGCGTTTTTTTATTTACGCCAATATGCATTTCGGGTTTGCACCCATCTTCAGCTGGCAAATTACATGGATCTTCAGTTACTACAGTAGTACAATCTCGACACCAGTCTGGATGCTGCAGCAGGCCTGTGCAAAATCAACTACTCCAATCATTTACTTCAACTTCGCGAGTTTAAAGTCACACACTATCAGTTGTTCATTTTACTTACATTCTCCTCTCCTTGTTTTTTCCTGGCTTTTCTTCTTTTTTGCAACAACACAAACACTTTTTATCACGTATTTGCACAGGCGCACTGCGTTATCCGCCATGTTGTCGACTGACAGTTTTTGTTTACATACAAATGGTTTATCTATGGACAGAGTTATATTTTTACGAAAGTTTTGAGGTTCAAAGATAAGCTAATGTTTTCTAAATATTGACTTGGCTGATAGAAGTATTCTAAGTACGATGTATACTTTTTTGTAGTATTGAAGATAATAAACTAACATAACACATTTATACAAAGCAGTAATTCATACATTTACAATATAACAAAGATAGAATTAAGATTTTTATGTTTTATATTATTATATGCATTTGTTAGGTTTGTAATAGATTATGTTATCTCTTGATTGTGCTTAGTAAGTGGTTTGATAAGTAGAGTGTGGAAGTTTTTTAGAAATATTCGGTTTGGCAGCTCTGTTTGGTCGTTAAGTATGTCAGAAGGGGATACATGTTTATGTGAATAAATTTCGATTTCTTCTAGGAGGTTCATTCTTTTTCCTTTGCTGGCTAAGTGGAGAACTTGTAGGTTATGGGATATGTCTGTTACTTGATGTTCTTCTTCTGCTACATGTTGGGCGAATGTGGATTTATTTAAGTTTTTTAAACGAAGAGCATCCATGAGTTCTCGAAACCGTATGCTGAAGTTTCTCCCTTTTTGGCCTGTGTATGTTTTTGGACATGAGTTGCAGTTAAGTTTGTATATTCCTGATTGATTGTACGGTTTGGTATTATTTTTAATGTTATGGATAGCTTTGTCCTTTATTTTGTTATTTGTATAGTAGCTGATTTTGATATCTGTTCCTCGGAACAAGTTTGTTATTTTATATGACAGCTTTCCTACAAATGGCAAGCTTACATATTTTTCATTTGGCTGTGTTGTGGTATTCTTTAATGTAGTTTTGTTATTGTATTTGTTTATGTGGGGATTTATCTTAGAGTTTAGTTCATCTATTAATTTTGGATTGTAACCATTATTGTAAGCAATTGCTTTGATGGTGTTTAGTTCTTCTATTTGGTCAGCTGGTTCTAGTGGTATTTTGTACATTCTGTTTAGCATTGCTCTGTATGAAGCCGTCTTTGTTTATCCAGGTGGCAGGAGGACTTATTAATTGTGTTATCTGTGTATGTTGGTTTCCTGTATACTTGAAATTTGTGTTTGTTGTTGGAGCTACTTATGCAGAGATCCAGAAAATTTAAACCTACTTCTGTTTGGTGTTCTACAGTGAAGGTGATGTTCTGATGCATTTTATTCATTTCTTTTGCAAGGTTATCAATTTCTTCTGCTGTGCCATCAAATAAGACTATTATATCATCAACATACCTTTTGTAATAAATTATCTTGTTTAGCATCTGGGGGTTTTCTTTAAAAAAATTACATTCTAAGTTATTGATGAAAATATCTGCAAGCATACTGGCAAGGCAGCTACCCATAGCCAGGCCCTCTTTCTGCTGGTACATTTTGTTATCAAAAGGAAAATAGTTGTGTGATAGTACTAGTGTTAATAGATCAATGAATTCATATATTTCTGGCAATGCCAAATTTTTATGTTTAAGTAAATTGTTTTTAATTATTTCTATTGTTTCTTTCACGGGTATGTTTGTGTAGAGGTTTGTGATGTCAAGTGATGCAAACCTAGCAGTATCAGGAATCTGAATTTCCTTCAGACAATTAATAAGTTCATAACTGTTCTTTACTGAGTATGTCTCTTCAAATTTGAATGTGTTGCTTAAGTCCTCATTCAGTTTCTTGCTGATTTTATAAGTTGGACTGCTCCCAGAATTAACAACTGGACGTATGGGACAGTTAACTTTATGGGTCTTAGGTTGTGCTCGTAGATGTGGTGCATAAGGGTTCATAACAGTGCATTCATGTAAATCTTTTGCATTTAAGAGGAAATCACTTTTTCATCATATTTTTAAGTTTATTCTGTAACTTAAGACTGAGTTCAGACTTAATTTCTACTATATTATTGTTACTGAAAAATTCAATGGTTTTTCTTACATATTCACTTTCATACATTACAACAATAGCATTGCTTTTATCTGCTTTTACTACTAAAGCTTTACTGTCACTAGTTTCTTATTAACACTTTTAAGTATTGTTCTGTCATCGTGCTTTATACTATTATTATTATTTGCTTTCTCTATTTGTTTGGTGATAAAAATGTTAACTCTGTGGCCTATGGCAATCTGATCATTCTGAGTTAGTTTTGCAGTATCACAGGCTATTTTGGTGCCTACTATTAATTCTTTAATATTATTTACAGTCAGAGATGGGGTGATATTATGTTGAAGCCCTTTATTCAGCAAACTTACTTCTTTATCACTGAAGATGATGTTAGTTAAATTTACTAGATGTTTGGAGAATTTATGCTTAGTGGGAGGTAATTTGTCATTCACCTTTGGAATTTGTGACATAAGCTTTTTCAACTTATTGTTATGCCTACATCTGACTTTATGCTGTTCTTTCATAGCTATTATAGTGACAAAATCTAATGCATGGTTGAATTGTGTAGGAGTAAGTTGTTTACCTAGCTCTAAATGTAATCTATATAACTGGTGGTTTAAAAACTGCTTCTTTCTGTGTTGGTTTCAGATTTCAGATTGGAGCCATATAATTTCACTTCTTTCTTTAGCTATTTTCGCTGCTTTGCTTTGACTGTTGATGTTCACTTTGACATATTTTGGAGTTACAATGGCACTTAAATACTTTTTATTGAACTTGATACTAAGTGTTGTTCTTTCTAACTTAATTTTGTACTTTCTGAAGTCATGTAAAGCTCTTAGTACCTGGCTAGGTAGTGTCAATAACAATTTGTCCATTTTATTTGGACTGTTGTGCTCTGTGGCCGTGGATAATGATATTTCACTGGTACATTTTGTTATTAAAAGAAAAATAGTTGTGTGATAGTACTAATGTTAATAGATCAATGAATTCATATATTTCTGGTAATGCCAAATTTTTATGTTTAAGTAAATTGTTTTTAATTATTTCTATTGTTTCTTTCACGGATATGTTTGTGTAGAGGTTTGTGATGTCAAGTGATGCAAACCTAGCAGTTTCAGGAATCTGAATTTCCTTTAGACAATTAATAAGTTCATAACTGTTCTTTACTGAGTATGTCTCTACAGCATCCAAACTGCTGTCGAGATTGTACTTCTGTAGTAACTGAAGATCCATGTAATTTGCCAGCTGAAGAGGGGTGCAAACCCGAAATGCATATTGGCGTAAATAAAAAAACGCATTAAAAAGTGGCTGGTTGCCGTATTTTTTCAGTGAAATATCATTATCCACGGCCACGGAGCTCAACAGTCTAAATGAAATGGACAAATTGTCATTTTCTTTCCTTTGCTGACAGTGGTTGGTATCTGAAGATTTCTTTAATGGCTGTGGCTGAGTGGTCATACTCTTAGCGATGTGTTGCAAAGGTGGATTTATTTAGCTGGAGAGTGTCCGCATGTTCCCGGTATCTTATAGTAAAACTCCTTCGTTTCTGGCCTAGGTACGAGGTGTGGCAATAGAGAAATCGGACTGGTTGTTGTGCACATTTTCGGCTTAGTCGCTAACGAAGAGAAGAGTGGGAGAAGAATAACCTTGAAACTCTTCCTGACACGCGTACAAAATTTCACGCCCCTTTGGTTGTTAGTCTGGCTTTGAGCCTTCTTAGAAACGGGTCTTGTGTCAGAGCTCCGTCGAAACTGTGCTGCACGGTAAAGTGGACAACGTTTTAACGTCATATTCCCCACCAAGCTTGGAGAATCCGCCACAGAAACTTACAATTTGTTGAAACAAGTTCAGTGTCTATCTAGTACGCAAATTTTCGAGTAGGTTAAGAGGTTCAAGGACGGTTACGCGGACGCCGAAGACGATCCGAGAATAAAGAGAAGGTCAGTAGAATTGTTCCAGAAGACCGCCGCCTGAAGATTCGAGCGATTTGAGAAATTGCCTGCATCAAGAAGTAAACCGTTGGACCGAATTTGCACGGTGGTCTGGGCATGACAAAGGTTTCTGCTAAAGTGGTGGGACTGCTGTGTTGACACTTTCGAAAACACTAAAAGTGACTCTGGTTACCTTAGCAAAATAATTATGTGTGATGGAAACATGGGTATTCTAATACGATCCAGATACTAAGTGACAATTCATGCATTGGAAAATCTTTCAGTCCCATAGGAAGAAAAAAGCGTGCATGAGTAACTCAAAATTCAAATCAATGATGATTGTTTTCTTCGATATCCGAGGGGTTATCTACATTGATTGGCTGCCTGAAAGTCAGGCTGCCGATCAAGCTTATTATGTAACTGTTCTGAAGCCCATCCGTGAACGTGTGCAACGAACTAGATCAAAAAAATGGTTCAAATGGCTCTGAGCACTATGGGACTCAACATCTATGGTCATACGTCCCCTAGAACGTAGAACTACTTAAACCTAACTAACCTAAGGACATCACACAACACCCAGTCATCACGAAACTAGATCAAATGTGTGGAAGAATCGCTCAGGTATTCTTTATCAGGACAACACACTGGCCCATAACGCAATGTCTGTGAAGCGCAGTGACGGAACGTTTACCCTATTCACCTGCCTAGCACCATATGACGTCTTTCTCTTCACAAAACTGAAGTCTGCGCCCAAAAAAAAATCATCTTCGAGTCCGTGGATGTAGTGAAGGAAAAAGCGATAAGCTTCCTGAACGACATAACAGAAAAAGACTTCAAGCATTTTTTCCAACTACGTAAAATTCGCATGGAGCGGAGGAGGGGCCTGGGTGGGGACTGCATTGAAGGAGACAATATTTCAGTTGTGCAAGTTTTTTCAGGAAAGATTTAGAGCATGGGACCGGTTTCTTGTCACACCTCGTAGAATTGTGAGCAATTGTCACGTAAAAGTGTGTAAATAACTGATTTGTTATGACACTGGCTGTTTGCCTTGTTACAGTGAATGATGCGCTGTTGAGCTTACTGTCAGTCGTGCAGGGTGTTTGAATACCACTATTACGAAAAAGGTTAGCCACTTGGTATGAAATTTTTCCTCTAAGTGGAATGTGAACAAATGTGTGTATTCGTCCTTGTGAATCTTATTTAGGAGGTGAGCATTGTTTGTCTTTTGCTTTGTTGAGACGTTTATCAATGATATCTAGATTGTATCCAATCGTGTGTGCAATACTTTTTGTAGCGTCGATTTCTTTCTGTTCTCCAAGAGGACTGAGTGGGACTTGGTGTACATGATTAAGCGTAGATCTGAAGAATGCCGTGTTGTGTTGTACTGGGTGACAGGAGGAGTCGTTTATGGGAACATCACTCGTGGTCGGTTTTCAGTAAATTTGAAAGGCTTTTTTGCTGTTTTCGTAAGAGATTGTGAAATCAAAAAATTTGATTACTTTATCTACTTCATGGCCTATAGTGCAGTTACTGTTGTCGTTAATGCCACTGAGAACATTTGCGAGCATTTCAATCCATTCTGCTGTGCCATTGTACAGGATAATGGTATCATTAACATACCTGTCGTAATAAATTATGTTATTTTCAAATAAACATTCAGATGTGAATAATTGATTTTCTATGTGATTAATGAAAATAAGATCATCTCTGTGCTTGTAAATTTTGTGTTAAAACCGAAATAATTATGACAGGAGTAATTATAGCAGTTAAATGAGTTCATGTATCGCAGTCTTGGTTAACTTTTTGTGTTTTAATAGATTGGTTTTAATTATCTGGATTGTGTAATGAGTAGGTACGTTGATGTAAGGTTTGCTATATCCTTTGAGACATATTCGACACCCTCTGGTATTGATGCATCTTTGATATATTCTATAAGATCATAGCTATTCTTAACCAAGAAATTCTTAAGTATAAAAATTGCTGAGAATGTCATTTACCTTCCTGCTGATAAAAGATGATGGACTATTTCGTGAGTTAAATATGACGGGTGTAGGAGAACCGGTTTTATCAATCCTTGGCTGTGAACGTAACGCTGGTGCTGACAGGTTCATGACAAGGCATCTTAGATCCGAGTCGGATAACAGTAAATCAGAAGATTTCAGTAATTTCCTGAACTGGACATGAAATTTGACAATGGAGTCACTCCTTATTTCATGTATGTTGTTTTTATGAAAAAATTGCAAGGTTGTGTTGATGAATACAGATTCATGCACAACGATGGTTGAGTTCCCTCTGTCGCACTTCGCTACCAGAGCTTTGTTTTCAGATTGTTTTTTGTTAATATTCCTGAGCAGTCTGGAGTCAGTACTTGCGTAAATATGCGTTTTGTGATTTTGTAGATTTTTGTGTATGATATTTTAAGTCCGATACTCATCTGTTCATTTTATCTGAGTCACGTGTAATTTTAGAGCAGCCAATTAAATCCTTGATAATGTTGTTGTTGAACAGTGGTGGAAAATGCCACGCTGAAATGTGTGAGAGGAGGGAAACATTTTAATTACCACTGACGGTGAGTGAGAAGAAATGTACAGTTTCTCTAGTTCTGTCTATGGTTGGACAGTGGTAATAATGAATTCTCAGTAATACCTTCGGAGCAACTTAATAGTTTGGGCCTCCACCACTCACAAGAAGGAAGACGAGTGAACACTAGAAATGTTTAATCACAGTTAATGAAAATTCACATAGTAACTTAGCTGCTCCGTATGATGAGATACTCAATTTTGATACACTCGGAGGTTGTTGCTGCAGAAAGTCACAGAATTCTGCATCGGTGTTGTACTAATTTTTAAATAAAACAGAGTATTTTATTGTGACTGGTTATCATTGCCCGTCTGACAGCCTTCGAAAGACAGTAATGCAGACTGACTTCGTGGCTCATGCGCCACGTCCTTTTATTTAAAAATAAACATTCGAATATATTGTTAAATGTAAGATTTACACAATAACAATTAAATGTCATAAGATGATTATAGGTACCTACATAAAAAAATGCCAAATATTGCCCTACATGTTCTGATATTCCGTTTCGAAAAGTTTACTTAATTTCATACAGAATTTCAATGAATTTTACAGTACAACGATTTAAATTACATTTTACTTAATGATAAAATGAATAAAATAAGTAGAGCTATCATTAAAAATAAACGAATAAACCTCGTAGCTCATCAGAAATAGGAGAGAAGTAAATTTTCAAGAATATGTGGTTCAACGTGACTGCACAATTTATATCACGAAATTTCAAAGTTGGATTATTAACAATCGGCTTATTCCCCTTAGTTGCTAATATTAAACGGATAGCATGTTAATGTGAAATTTGATCTGAGATAGTAAATTCATTTGTACTAATTTTTTAAAGGGTGCTTTACCCCTGGAACTGGGTGCAGACATGACAGTATAATTGGAGCTAAATTGACCTCTCCAGAGAACGGTGATATGAGGGCGGAAATTCGGATAAGGATGGCAAGATTGTGCCATCTCAGGTGGAATGATATGTTTGAGCCCTTTCTCAGGTAAATCAGTTTCATTATCCAACAGTAGTGGACAGATCAATGTTGGGCTTAAAGTTAAGAATATCATACACAAAAAGCTACAAAATCAAAAAATACACAATTCTGCAAATACTGACTCCAGACTGAATTATGTTAGTCTTAAAAACAATACGGACGGCACTGGGATATACGTGAAGCCTTTCCTCACAATGTGCAACTGTACAATGTGTTGGACGGCGACGAGGTTTATTTTCACGGGGACTATCGGCACTTTGAGTGTATGTGACGGCTGTGATCTACCCGAAAGCATTTCGAGCACCATCTAACTTTCTGGGTGGCAGTCGCCGAATTTGGCATGTGCAGGGTGGAGGTTTGATAGTCACGGTGGCGTAGAATCGATACGGTTACACGGCACAGCACTTTCATGCGGTCCATATTGTATGAACCAATCCAGGGCGTGAGCTTTGGTCATGACTGGACCTCAGTGCTCTCTTCTTGCCTCGGATTCGTGATATTTTCAGGGAAACGGAACCAGATCACCTGACGACATTGGCTGGCCCGCTCAGTCGCATGTCGTAGTGTGCGATTTTGTTTTCCTGAGCAGCAAACTTAAAGTTTACACACGCTGGTATTATTACACAGTCAACAAAAGCAATAGGACGAATAGTCGCCGCGTTTCCGCCAGCAGTGACCAAATATCTGAGGACAACTTCTGTGGAGTCATAACTGTATGTCGTTAATAATGGCCGCTACTTGAACTGCGTTATCTTAAAAAATGATTGCAAGAATTGCATATCTGACAAAAAAATTGTGTTTGTGTTTCGTGTATTTTTGTAGCACAATAGTTTCCTGTTCGATGTAGTTCTTCACAACAAGACGTTATTAGGTGCCCTAAGTTCCACTTCCTGCATTTTCTGTTAATCTTCATGTAGAAGAAGGATTGTCGTGATTCATTCCCTTCCATACTCTTTCACAGGAAATGCTTCGAGTCCTCTTATCCAGTGAACGTTGATGGCTGCAGTTTGAATTCCTTATCACTGTCTACTCAGAGTCTGAATGTACTTAATATGGCCATAACCGTGACGAAATTTGTGCGGAACGTGTTGGCATATGGAAGACTTTCACAGGAGAGGAATTCGTGGTGGGCCACGTTATATCATCCAGAAGGAAAAAAAGAAACAAGTCTAAGATACCGTGGTTGCTTTCCAGGAAGATGACCCACCATTGTGCAGTGCTTGCAATGTACAGATATCTGCACGCCACATTTTTAACTGTTGGGTTTTCTATCGTAAGAATAGGGCAACAAGCATTTCCCCAGCTCAGCTTATGTATATTGTAACTGACGATGAGACAAATGTGGTAAATGTTGTGAAATTCGTACTTATATATGGGTTCTTACTTCTGGGTGGTCAAATTATTTCGTAAATAATCAGCAAACCACATTCCTTACACTGTTATTCTTACCCTCGTCTGCTACATATCCATTGTATCACTTTTTGAGGAAAGGACTATTAACATTTCAGGTTTTGTGGCACGGAGCGTGAACCTGTATGTGTAAAAATGAGGAAAACGAGGAGAGAAGATGCAGTACGTGACCAGCAGTACTCCCCGTCTTCAGAGACCTGTACCGGATTAAGCGCTCGGCAGGGTTAAGCCGTTTCACACGGGACGTGAAAGCTGATGTGGACATGGAACTGTACCAGTTTTGTGACGTCAGCACCTGTTATTTCACGATGAGAAAGCACTGCTGCAGGTGAAACACAAAATAAATTCAGCGATATTTCGGCAACGTGCACAAAACGCTTAACCAATAAGAGGCAAGAACGCTCTCTACGTCACAAGCGTCAGAAGCGATATTGGATTTCATCTGAGTTGAAGCCCATGTTCGATGTGTTGAACATATGCCGTTTCAAAGCACCAACACATCAACGACCTATCGAAACCCGTCATTATTGGTACTATTTCTCTTAATAAAATCACGGGAAATGTCAGTTTGGTAATCATAGTTTATCCATATTTAATTATTTTCGTATTATAACTTGAGCGTCGCGAAAGTTTGCGGTTTCAGGCCAGTGGCCCATAGAAGATTCATCAAAAACGCGTTGTTCTTGATACGATTTGTTTTATTAAATGTCAGTTAGTAACATATCTGCGATTAAAGCCTTCAGGAGATGGTTATATAAAAGACATAGCGGTAAGTGCAGTGTACTGTAGTGGATAGAGGTGCAGACCTGTGAAAAAATGTGTAACTCATTTGCATTTCGCTATTTCCAAAAATTTTCTGTTCACCTTCACGTTTTGTAAAAGTTTCACGGACTTCGTTATTCATTTAATACAAAGATGTTCTGTAGTATTTTATGTTATGTAGATATAAGAATGATCGCTTTCAGGAGTGAATTTGTGCGGTTTTGTGAACATGAAATCACTCAGGCAGCAACGAACTGCAAGATAGCTTCCTACGTCACTGCCTGATCAGACAGCAATTCACTATTATCTATTCATCCAAAACACGATCTAGACTTTGGACATAATTCTTTTAGAAAGAATACATACACACACACACACACACACACACACACACACACACACACACACACACACACACAGGCGCGCGCGCGCTTACTTACATGAACTACAGAAAATCTAGTAGTAATATTACAGTATATGAACGATATTTTTAGCTTTATCTACAAATGAAATTTCACTACTTGGTGCTCTTGGCGATGTGCGTCACGCATGACAAGTTATTTCAAGATGCACTGCAGCGCAGATTTAGCTCCTTACTGGCGGTCGTTTTAACGCTCTGCTCTGCATCACTAACAGTCATTCTAAATAAGGGTCATCAGTTTTGCTTTGACATGTCAGACAGGGATCAGCTCCTCACACCTCAAAAGTCGTTACTTAAAATCCCTGCTGCTGTCTACTCTCAGAAAAGCTTCCTAGATCCGACCAATGGAATGGAGTATGTTCCCTGCCAACAGTTCAATACACCGCCTCCAACTGGCTACTAGCAATTCTCCTCAACAATAATCACAACAACAAAGATGGAGCACAGCTCAAGATAAAATGGAAAAGAGTCGCAGAAAAAGTCACTCAAATTTCCACAGAAATAAATATCATTTATTAGCGCCTACTAAACCTCGCCAAGCTCGTTTCGTTCACTAAAACACTACTGCCATTCTGCTAGCTTCTTGCTCCGCGATCTGATGTCAGGACACTGCTTAGCGAGCTCATGCACACTCATTTAAAGGTAACACTCACCTTAGTACACCAGGAAGCTCGATCCAAAATCCACACCTAAGCACAGAACTTACCGACTCTCTCAATTTTCTGTACGGCAAGAAGTAACTCGAGTGATGAAGAAAGAGCATCCTCTCCCAACATCAAAAATGCAACACAGAAACACCACCTCCACCCCATAGGGCACACAACTTCTAGATCCCAACTGCTCCATTTTGTCAGCTGCCCATGCGCTGCAAGAAATTGTTTAGCCCTTAGACATTCCACCCAATCGGAATAAAGAGCTTCTGTAAGATCCTGGTTCCCGCCAGGATTTTTAGGACTTCCGTCTCGCAGATGGCTCTCATGGGCAAATTACTCGCCCGTAAAATCAGCGTTGTTCTCTGATCACGAACCATTTATGAGGATTAGAGAAATACTGGCACATCATATCTACACCGAACAAAATAATCCTTCCCCCTGCAACAGGTAACTTGCCACGGTGGTTGAAATAGAGAACATGGCTAACACACATAGGTGGCCAGGAAATCATGTGGTACAATTCTCACGGTACCAGTTAAGAAGAGGGAAATATGTAGTGGCATCTACGATATAAAGTGAAAACTTGATGAATGACGAATGTAGTAAGTGATGACATTTTGAAATGAAATCAGGACTTGAATTCAAGTAAGGATGTACTGAAATTCTCAAGAATTGAACCCACTATATGATGGCATCAGTAAGGAAAGCAGAAATAATTCCTGCCAGCCGTGAGATGGCGGTGATAACAAACTAAACTCGTAATCGGGAAGAACTAAGGTTATATACATGTGTGGCCATCCTCTCTTAGTTTACGATTGCTCTTCACAAAATGGTTCAAATGGCTCTGAGCACTATGCGACTTAACTTCTGAGGTCATCAGTCGCCTAGAACTTGGAACTAATTAAACCTAACTAACCTAAGGACATCACACACATCCATGCCCGAGGCAGGTTTCGAACCTGCGACCGTCTCCAGACTGTAGCGCCCAGAACGGCACGGACACTCCGACCGGCTGCTCTTCACACGCAGTCTGTTTCCTTAGCTGAGTGTTCAGCACGTACAATTACATGTAGAAGATTTGTGTTCCATTTCCGGTATTTCCAGGAATTTTTACTTATCGTGAGGACTGGAACAGACTGTGTTTGGTCTCCTGAAGCCAGATGAGCAGCTAACTGAGTGATACGTAGCAACGGCTCCAAGGTGTGGAAACCTGGAAACTGCTGGCAGAAGGGGTGCGCTGACCGTGTGCTACATCGTATTGCATCCAGTGACGACAAAAGCCAGAGAATAACAGTAGCCAGTCAGGAGAGCACAGAATGTTACACAATCGAAAACGAATGATACAGTGTTGATGAGATTTGACCTCTACAAGAAGGGTAACTCAACAGATGTAACAAACGCCCATTGTCACTCCTTACATCAGTTTCGAGCAGTTTTGGGAAGGCAATGTTCTCCGGGGTTGTCACCCACTTACGAAGTGATGATACATTCAACAAATCACAATTTGTATTTCGAAAGGGCCTCTCTACCGAGTCAGTTATTTAAGCATTTATGAGCACATAACCAAATCTTTAAATGATAAAATATCACACCTGGGGTTTTCTGTGACTTATCGAAGGTATTTTATTGTATGAGTCATAATATTCTTGTAGTGGACTTAAGTTTTTATGGGATATGTGCATGCCTGGTTTGGTTTGAACGTGGCAAACCTAATGCAGAAAATTACCGAAGACTGTCTGAGTATTACGGAGAAGGATGCCATGTCAAGTAAATTAGCAGAAATTGCAACGGGAGTTCCACAGGTTTCGATCCTTGCCCCTCAACTCTTCTTGGTGTATACTCATGATTTGCCATTTCATGTGAACCAGGAAGCAGAATTAGCCCTGTTTGTAGATGATGCCAAACAGTACAGTGAAGCTTAAGAAAGAAGCTTCAAAAGCAAAAAATATAGTAAATGGTGTTTTATGAAAGTTTCTGAGTGGTTTTGCACAAACTGTCTACATTTAAACTTTGAAAAACCAGAGCTTATCCATTTTCTTACTGCCAAATACAGGTTGGCGCACGAAATGTGTTACCAATTGATTCTTTCACAATTTACGACGCACATTATATATCCCGCTGGGATCTCTACAGCAGTACCAGCAGAGCTTGGAAAAACAAATGAGTTACGAAATGACGTGTAATTCACGATACTGCCGCTAGGAGACTAGTAAGCAGCAATGGCTGACAATGGAAGACTGACAACACAGCAACGATCGCAAATTGTGTTACTTTTACATGAAACAAAAAGCCTTGTTGTAACTCAGAGGCGTATTCGACAACAGTTTAACACACGATGGGTCCCTTGCAAGAAGACCGTCCACAGATTGCACGATAAATTTCTACAGCAAGGAACAGTATTGGAAGCGAAGCGACGTCGGCCTAAGCCTGTTTGTTCGCCCGAGAATATTGAAGCGGTACGAGTTGCTGTACAGAGAAGTCCCGGGAAATCGTGTAGAAAGGCAGCAGTGCAACTGGGAATATCCAGACGCTCCGTTCAACGCATTCTTAAAAGTGACCCCCATGTGTACCCATACAAGATGACCTGTGCACAGAAATTCACTGAAAAACACAAGCAGCAGAGACTACTGTTTGCTCAGTGGGCGGAGGATAGGGAAGAAACTCTCAACAACGTTTGGTTTTCAGAGGAGTCGCGTCGCATTTTCATTTAGACAGTGTGGTTAACAAACAAAATGAACGCTTTTTGGCCACTGAAAACCCACAAGTGCTTCATGAACGACAACATTATGCTTTGAGGATTACAGCATGCTCAGCAATTTCCAGTCACGGACTTATTGGACCCTTTTCTGTAAAGAAACTGTGAACAGCGAGCGTTATTTGAGCATGCTTCGCAATAGCTTCATTCCACAGCTTCTTGCTACTGCCTTGCCCTTCAACACGCAGTGGTTCATGCAAGATGGAGCAAGGCCACATACTGCAAACACTGTGTTGGGGTTTTTACGCGAGCATTTCGACATGCGGATCATTTCACTCAGGTTTCCAGGTCGCTTCAGTGACGGACAAAATTGCCCCCCCCCCCCCCCCCCAGTAGTACAGACCTCAATCCATGTGACTTTTTTCTTTGGGTGTACCTAAAGGATCAAAATTTCCCGAAACGTCCACGTGTATTAATGGAGCTCAGAAGACTTATTCTTCACGCTTGCAGTGAAATTACGGAAGACATGTGCTGTAGGGTAATCACTAACTTCAGTGTTCGTTTGAAGGAAGTCAGGAAACGAATCTCCATGGACGGGTCTTCATTGTAGTATAAGTTCCTTTCAGGTTGTATTGACAATAAAGTTTATATTCAAAAAGAAAATGATAACACATTTCGTGCGCCACCATGTATATGTCACATCCTGTTTACCTAGTGAACCAACAAGGAACAATAAACGGAGCATACAGTCCTAAGTTTTTAGGCCTGCATGGTGATGAGAACTGAAACTGGTAAAATCAAACAGCAGACCCAGTAAAACGTTTAGGATTGGCCAAGTGTCACATAACAATAATTTGCAGCTTTGAGCATGCAGAAGACAATAAGTTGACACATTTTCGTTTTGCACATTTTCATTCACTGATGTCTTGTGGGATTATATTGCTTACGCAAAAGGAATTCATTGCACAAAAGAAAGTAATTAGAACTACTGGTGGAGTGCGCGCACTTACATATGACAGAACAAAAACTGTCAACCCTTTAGAGTTCTATAAGTCCAGCCATTTGCACGGTCTGCCGATACTATAGGATCCCGAAGTGTCTGCAGGGCGCGTAGTCTTCCACTAAAGCTATTACAGTGCTGTAACTGCTCATGGTCCAGTGGTGCTGGCACGGTAGCTCTGTAATAATAATAAAAAAAGAACAACGTGAAGTTTTAATCCATGGAACCTTAGAGGTTCGCGCAGAACCGCCCCAAAAAAACGACGAAGCAACAGACAGAAAGAAAAAGAACCACGTGGTAAACCCTAGTGCAGTGTACGAGAAGAAGCGAATCGCTAGGTGGAGTCCACACATTCCTTAATTTTTTTAACCACATTTTGGATGTCCGCTAAAGGCATTAACTGCTGGAACCTCAAAGATCATTTGATTCAATTTCAAAATCCCAGTAATGCCAATACCTTCGGCGAAAAAACTCGTGGCTGCGTTGGGAACAGAACTATTGATGCTCGAAAGTTACCTCGCCGTACAGTGGCCAGAGGCAATGCCATCCGCCAGTGCCCAACTGACGCGGCGGCCGCCTGACCATGTGAACGCGGTGCAGCGCGCCTCGGGCACGTTTCTGCTCTCGCATTGATAAGCATAAAATTTTTTCTTACTGCAATTCAATTATCTGCGCATTATACTTCTATAAAAACCTTGGGGTTACGCAACATGCTTAGGTTACTA
The DNA here is from genome assembly GCF_023897955.1 of Schistocerca gregaria. Classification (NCBI taxonomy): domain Eukaryota; kingdom Metazoa; phylum Arthropoda; class Insecta; order Orthoptera; family Acrididae; genus Schistocerca; species Schistocerca gregaria. The sequence goes on along the minus strand of NC_064923.1, from coordinate 309,002,976 downwards.
GGGGTGCGGTTATCATTTTTATTTTCTTATTTGATGTTCCAGTACCAGGTTTGTCCGGAAAATATGTATAAAAGTTGAATAATAACTTTATTTTACAATTATTCAGGTATTCAGGGTGTATACGACCCGGGACAACCGGGAAATCCGCGAAAAACCCAGGAATTTTTTCATTCGGGAGAAAACCGGGAAAAACCCAAGAATTTTTCTCAATTTCAGGAATTTTTCATTGTTTCAGCTTTCAGTTAAATTTTTGTAATACTGCTACTGGAAAATGATACTGCAGCAATAAAATATAAACGAGAGGGAAAAAATAAAACTTTAGTGGCAAAGGAAATGTGCAATTTACAACAACAAAACACCGTGCACGCACAACTGTCTGCAAATAGCAAAAATACAGGAAGTGCAAAGTGGCTAAGCAGGGATGGCTAGAGGACAAATGTAAGGATGTAGAGGCTTATCTCACTAGGGGTAAAATAGATACTGCCTACAGGAAAACTAAAGAGACCTTTGGAGAAAAGAGAGCCACTTGTATGAATATCAAGAGCTCAGATGGATACCCAGTTCTAAGCAAAGAAGGGAAGGCGGAAAGGTGGAAGGAGTATATAGAAGGTTTATACAAGGGCGATGTAATGGAAATGGAAGAGGATTCAGATGAAGATGAAATGGGAGATACGACACTGCGGGAAGAGTTTGACAGAGCACTGAAAGACCTGAGTCGAAACAAGGCCCCGGGAGTAGACAACATTCCATTAGAACTACTGACGGCCTTGGGGAGCCAGTCATGACAAAACTACCATCTGGTGAGCAAGATGTATGAGACAGGTGAAATACCCTCAGACTTCAAGAAGAATATAATAATTCCAATCCCAAAGAAAGCAGGTGTTAACGGATGTGAAAATTACCGAACTATCAGTTTAATCAGTCACAGCTGCAAAATACTAACGCGAATTCCTTACAGACGAATGGAAAAACTGGTAGAAGCGGACCTTGGGGAAGATCAGTTTGGATTCCGGAGAAATGATGGAACACGTGAGGCAATACTAACCTTACGACTTATCTTAGAAGAAAGATTAAGAAAAGGCAAACCTACATTTCTAGCATTTGTAGACTTAGAGAAAGCTTTTGACAATGTTAACTGGAATACTCTCTTTCAAATTCTGAAGGTGGCAGGGGTAAAATACAGGGAGCGGAAGGCTATTTACAGTTTGTACAGAAACCAGATGGCAGTTATAAGAGTCGAGGGGCATGAAAGGGAAGCAGTGGTTGGGAAACGAGTGAGACACGGTTGTAGTCTCTCCCCGATGTTATTCAGTCTGTACATTGAGCAAGCAGTAAAGGAAAAAAAAGAAAAATTCGGAGTGGGTATTAAAGTCCAGGGAGAAGAAATAAAAACTTTGAGGTTCGCCGATGACATTGTAATTCTATCAGAGACGGCAAAGGACTTGGAAGAGCAGTTGAACGGAATGGACAGTGTCTTGAAAGAAGGATATAAGATGTACATCAACAAAAGCAAAACGAGGATAATGGGATGTAGTCGAATTAAATCAGGTGATGCTGAGGGAATTAGATTAGGAAATGAGACGCTTAAAGTAGTAAAGGAGTTTTGCTATTTAGGGAGTAAAATAACTGATGAAGGTCGAAGTAGAGAGGATATAAAATGTAGACTGGCAATGGCTAGGAAAGCGTTTCTGAAGAAGAGAAATTTGTTAACATCGAGTATAGCTTTAAGTGTCAGGAAATCGTTTCTGAAAGTATTTGTATGGAGTGTAGCCATGTATGGAAGTGAAACATGAATGATAAATACACTCCTGGAAATTGAAATAAGAACACCGTGAATTCATTGTCCCAGGAAGGGGAAACTTTATTGACACATTCCTGGGGTCAGATACATCACATGATCACACTGACAGAACCACAGGCACATAGACACAGGCAACAGAGCGTGCACAATGTCGGCACTAGTACAGTGTATATCCACCTTTCGCAGGAATGCAGGCTGCTATTCTCCCATTGAGACGATCGTAGAGATGCTGGATGTAGTCCTGTGGAACAGCTTGCCATGCCATTTCCACCTGGCGCCTCAGTTGGACCAGCGTTCGTGCTGGACGTGCAGACCGCGTGAGACGACACTTCATCCAGTCCCAAACATGCTCAATGGGGGACAGATTCGGAGATCTTGCTGGCCAGGGTAGATGACTTACACCTTCTAGAGCACGTTGGGTGGCACGGGATACATGCGGACGTGCATTGTCCTGTTGGAACAGCAAGTTCCCTTGCCGGTCTAGGAATGGTAGAACGATGGGTTCGATGACGGTTTGGATGTACCGTGCACTATTCAGTGTCCCCTCGACGATCACCAGAGGTGTACGGCCAGTGTAGGAGATCGCTCCCCACACCATGATGCCGAGTGTTGGCCCTGTGTGCCTCGGTCGTATGCAGTCCTGATTGTGGCGCTCACCTGCACGGCGCCAAACACGCATACGACCATCATTGGCACCAAGGCAGAAGCGACTCTCATCGCTGAAGACGACACGTCTCCATTCGTCTCTCCATTCACGCCTGTCGCGACACCACTGGAGGCGGGCTGCACGATGTTGGGGCGTGAGCGGAAGACGGCCTAACGGTGTGCGGGACCGTAGCCCAGCTTCATGGAGACGGTTGCGAATGGTCCTCGCCGATACCCCAGGAGCAACAGTGTCCCTAATTTGCTGGGAAGTGGCGGTGCGGTCCCCTACGGCACTGCGTAGGATCCTACGGTCTTGGCGTGCATCCGAGCGTCGCTGCGGTCCGGTGCCAGGTCGACGGGCGCGTGCACCTTCCGCCGACCACTGGCGACAACATCGATGTACTGTGGAGACCTCACGCCCCACGTGTTGAGCAATTCGGCGGTACGTCCACCCGGCCTCCCGCATGCCCACTATACGCCCTCGCTCAAAGTCCGTCAACTGCACATACGGTTCACGTCCACGCTGTCGCGGCATGCTACCAGTGTTAAAGACTGTGATGGAGCTCCGTATGCCACGGCAAACTGGCTGACACTGACGGCGGCGGTGCACAAATGCTGCGCAGCTAGCGCCATTCGACGGCCAACACCGCGGTTCCTGGTGTGTCCGCTGTGCTGTGCGTGTGATCATTGCTTGTACAGCCCTCTCGCAGTGTCCGGAGCAAGTATGGTGGGTCTGACACACCGGTGTCAATGTGTTCTTTTTTCCGTTTCCAGGAGTGTAGTTTGGACAAGAAGAGAATAGAAGTTTTCGAAATGTGGTGCTACAGAAGAATGCTGAAGATTAGATGGGTAGATCACATAACTAATGAGAAGGTATTGAATAGAATTGGGGAGAAGCGGAGTTTGTGGCACAACCTGACAAAAAGAAGGGACCGGTTGGTAGGACATGTTTTGAGGCATCAAGGGATCACAAATTTAGCATTGGAGGGCAGCGTGGAGAGTAAAAATTGTAGAGGGAGACCAAGAGATAAATACACTAAGCAGATTCAGAAGGATGTAGGTTGCAGTAAGTACTGGGAGATGAAGAAGCTTGCACAGGATAGAGTAGCATGGAGAGCTGCATCAAACCAGTCTGAGGACTGAAGACCACAACAACAACATGTCAAAGGCCGTAAGGCGCAGACTGTAATTCTTCGAGTTTCCGGGTTCGATTTCCGGCGGGGTCAGGGATTTTCTCTGCCTCGTGATGGCTGGGTGTTGTGTGATGTCCTTAGGTTTCAGTAGTTCTAAGTTCTAGGGGACTGATGACCATAGCTGTTAAGTCCCATAGTGCTCAGAGCCATTTGAATCATTTTTTTGTAATTCTTCGTAACAATAAACTGCTTGCTGCGAGCATGACGTCACAAGTATTCACATTAGGTTCGGTTGACCAGTTGCCAGCGGTCTGTTGCGCAATCTCATTTGACTCACGTATAAGCAGTACCTTTTCCCGCTTCCCGCTACTTTAAGTTTGGCTGTTAGCTGTATCGGCAATAGCAGCAAGCAGCGAAAAATTTATCTCGCGCGCCCTAGTTCCCAGATTCGCACTTGCACAATGTTGTCTGAGTTGTAGAGGGGAGGGGGCTAGTTTCCACGTGACCCGTGTTTACGTGAGGGGTTTTTTCTGTTTCTCTTAGTGTACAGCTCCCACGTCAAATGAAAACAAAACGGATTTCTGTGGCCGGGAACTGTCAAGTGAATTAAAATACATTCACATAATTACTAAGGGCAAAAATATATTATTAATTTCAATTTTCTGATTTTATCTTATTTCCAAGTTAGTAGCAGTCAAGCATTAATCGCCTTGCAGAACAATGAAGTTATTTTTGCAAGTTTGCTAAAGAATTTTGGCTTTATTAATCTTTCCGCTGAAGCAATCATTTTATTTGAAACGAAGTGTTTCATTCTACAGTATTGGCTAGTTCCAACTGTTCGTTGAATTTCAAGTGCATGTTATCATCTTCTGCCATGTATGGCATTATGCCACTTCTGGCGCTCTCTGGCAACTGGTAAATCGAACGTATTTCTAACAGTCTCCGGATAGTATTGCGAACGGTGGTTAGAAAAGCATTACTTTCAAAGTACATTTCTTTTTACGCAAGATGAGTTACGTTACGTGTGAGAAAGTGGGATGGATATCTAAATCACAGAGCGTTCGAAACTGAACAGTTTGAGGACCAACCACTTACAAGAATTTCGAGCCGAGACATTTATGCCATAATTTTAAATTTACTGGCACATTTGTGTGATGTATCTTAAAGTATAACATGCAAGAAAGATCGATATTACATGTGAAAGCTTAACTTGTGTTGTAGCGTGTTAATCTTAGAGGCCAATATTATATGTGAAAGCTTAGCATTTCTTGTAGATACACGGTACTGTGTACATTAATGTAAACCGTTAACTTTTCCTCTTGTGTCTTCGCGCTTGTAACCAGTGATCTTGCTATTGGCTGACCGTAACACGTGTCCTATGCTCTGAATATTGCTGTCATCGGCTGGCGAGCTCCCGTGGCTTGAGATATGACTCGCTTACAAAAGGACATCGCAACCTGTGTTTCAACGCTCCGGAAACTAACTTCTCTCCCCCCCCCCCCCTTTTTTTAAGAAGTCTCTAAAGAATTTCTCAGCCCCGTATTTTCTTTTTTTTCCGGGAAGTTCTACGCGATTTTATAAAACTTTAACTATTGAAAGTATTTATAAGTTTTATAGTTCCGAGGAAAAATCTACAGAAAACCTACTGTCACTTAGCAGAGAAAAAGTGTGTTTTCGCCCGGGAAAAAGCATATTTTTAAACGGCATATCCGGGAGTAATCCGGGAATTTTTTTCCTTGTCCCCGTATACACCCTGGGTATTACAATATGGTCTCCTTCAAAATACTCGCCCTGAGACGCGATACACTTCTGCCAACGCCTTTTCCACTGCTGATGACATTGCTGAAAGTCTTCAGTTGTGATGTTGTTCAGTTGCCGTGTCGTTTCCGCCTTGATGGCTTCCACATCTCCCAAGTGCCGCACCCGAAGCACCATTTTGCATTTAGGGAACATGAAGAAGTCGCACGGGGCTAAATCGGGTGAATAAGGCGGGTGGTCTGTCACGGTGGTTGAGCTTCGGGCCAAAAACTCGCGCACAACGAGCGACCTGTGAGCGGGCGCATTGTCGTGATGAAGGATCCACCTGCCCCCTTTTGCCAACTCCGGCCGAACTCGGGCCACACGAGCTCTGAGACGTGTCAGAACAACAACGTAAAAATTTCCGTTCACTCTCTGGCCGGGAGGGACAAATTCCTTGTCAACAACGCCCATAGAATAAAAGAAAACAATCAGCATTGTCTTCACATTCGACCTTGATTTACTGCGACTTTTTTGTTCTCGGTTCGCCTGCTAGTTTCCATTCCTTGCTTTGAGATTTGAGCTCCACATCGAATTCGTAAAACCAGGACTCGTTTCCAGTGATGACTCGGTTGAGAAGGTCCCCTCGTTCATCTGCTTCCAACCAATCCTCACAGCACTCAACCCTCTTTGCTTTCTGTTCTGGCGTCAAGAGCTTCGGTACGATTTTCGCACACAATTTCTTCATTTGAAGTTTTTGTGTCAGGATTTCGTAAGCGATTGTTTTGGAGATTGACAGCTCGTCAGCAATCATTCTGACTGCCAATCTACGGTCTTTAAGAACACAAGCCCGATTTCGTTCAACATTTACATCGGAACTCGATGTCGACGGGCGTCCTGGGCGAGGGTCATCGTTCACTTCTTCTCGACCATCCCGGAACCTTTTTAAACCACTTGTTCACGGTTGGTTCCTTCAGAGAATTGACTCCGTAAACCTGTTTCAAACACTCAAAAATCTCACGGCCATTCTTGCCTAGCTTTGCAAGAAACTTGACGTTGACGCGCTGTTCCTCCATCAGAGAGAGCTCCATGCCGACGGCAGGTGAAAGAGGGTAACTGTCAACAAGCTGCCGCACACTCCCACCTTCACGCAGAGTGCTCTGACTCGAACTGAGCGTTGATGGGATTGATTACAGCAGTAGTCGCACCTGGAGGTGACTGCAACTTGTAACATAAAGGATTTATTCAACTTTTATGCGTATTTTCGGGACAAACCTCGTATTTGTCTTGAAATTACGAACCGGATTTTGCGTAAGTCAATCTTGTGAACGTTGTTTAAACTTATAAAATAATCACAAGTGGAAAATATATAACATTTGCGACATATTGTTCGCTTTGGCTGTAATAGAGGGCTGAAGGCAGCGGAGGCGGCTTCAAACATTTATGACTTGTGTGGGGCTAGTGCTATTGGACAAATCGCGTCAGGAGAAGATTTTATTGTTTCAAGAAACAGTATTCTACCACGTATCATTTTCCACACTCAAGAAATGTCTATAATTAACATATATAATGAACTGCAAGCATTTAAATATCGGGCAACGTTTGCATTGAATAGGCAAGGTTCGAAAGTCGGCTACTGTTTGCTTCATTTCAAAGCAACAAAAATTAAATGGGGGACTGTTACTGCAATTTTGTTTTAATGTCATCAGTTCGCCCACTGGGTATTGCCGGGCAATATTGTTATTGGTGACAAGTTATGTTGCGTCTATGTCGACTAATAAGTTGAAATTAGTGGCTGATCAGTATCAAAAGACATTTCGTCGGGCAGTGTCAACAGATAATATTTTGCATCTGGTGACACAAAAATGATGTTGTGCAGTACGAACTCCACTCCCAGGAATGTGTCCACCGCAGCTGGCATTTGCTGCTAACAACTGAGACACCTTTCGGTCGCAATGCAAGAAAACCGACAAACGAAACAGCGTCAAGTGTTGCTACTACATGGTAAACACGCTCTGCTGATATCACAAACAAAACTATACAGGGAAACCACCCCTCACATATTCATTCTTCTGATCTTGTTCTGTCGAGCGTCCACCTTTCCTGCTGCTTATCGAACAGCCACCAAGAATGTTCCTATCCAAACAAGACTGCACTTGAAACGTGGCATTAACTCCGAACGAGTAGGTTTCTGCAGGCGTGGAATCGGTAAATTACCCAAGCAGTGGCAAACTGCTTTAGACAGTGTTAGAGAATATATTGCTGACTATTAACTTCACTCTTATATTTACTATTAGGTTCAATAAATTAATTTGAAAACGCTATTCAAATATGCACTGTATTAATACAAATGAAACAACTTATCAGTCAAGTTTTGTACTTTCAAGTTTGAATTTTTCAAGTGCCTTTTTAAAAAGCTGGGAATGTTAATCACAGCCTTACAGTACACTTACTCAGATATGAAATTTGTTGTCAACAGTGCATCTGAGTTCGAGAGTAACAGACATATGCACGAAAAATAAAAAATGATCTGCATTATCCTTTGATAAATCAATTTTTGTCGGAGAAAAGGGTGAAATGTGCAAATAAATCCCTTTGTCAGTCTATCCATGTATATACAATGTCTAATAAACGTAGATTGCAGATGTTTCTTCATAAGAACTCCTTGTACACCGAGGGGAATTATCGAACAGAAATATATTTTTTGGAGAAAAAGCCTATAAATTCCACCATTTAGCCATATAAATGTTTTCATCATATATATACTAACCTCTTCCCCACATCTTCATTTGTGTATGCATTTCACACGTGTATTGTAACACGTCCATTGGTTCCTGAAGAATAGATTCATTGACTGATGGATGGGAAAGAGATGGACCAATTGTCTGGCCTCCATGCTCTCCAGACCTAAGCCCACTGAACTTTCATTTGTGGGGTATTTGAAAACTCATTGTGTAGGGAACCCCGGTACATGATGTTCAGAGTCTCCATGTCCATATTATGGAAGCCTGCAAAACCATATGCAATTGTCCAGTGCATCTTATATTCATTATGACGGCAGGTTGATGCATGTGTGTTTCCCATGATTAATGAGTTGGAGAAGATGAATTGTAACATGGAGAAAATTGTTTCTAGACCCATGCTCATATAAGATAATTTCTTTGTCTATGTGTGAGGAATGTGTCCTCCAATTTGTGTGATACATTTTTGTTACATCCTGTACACAAACGCACACAATATATCATCTAAAGAAAGATGCTTAGAGAAATTTCAGCCAACCTGATGTATGTAATATGACATCGGGAAAAACGTAGGATCTGGCAGTGATGGTTATGTCTTTATATCTTAACCAACTGGTGGAATTATAAGTTTGGGAATGTCTATTAGCTACTGTCCACACATCAGTATCCTCAGTGTACACAATTTTTAAAAGTTTTAAATTAATTCGCTGGTGGTAATGGTGGTGGTGATAATGATGATGACGGTGGTAGTGATTATTGTCATATTTAACGCTCTTAGTAAAAAAAAGTTCCGATACTAAATGAGTTAAAATATCTGGCTTGTATTGTCTGTATGTAGGGACATGTCACAGAGCGAACAATTCAAGAAAGCAGATAGCTTGAAACCCTGGCTGAGAGAAACTCTTTTGCGGGCTATGATTACGGTGAACAAAATCCACGACTGTGTGATATTCCTGTTTTACCGTATGAGAGTGATAACTGAGAGCATAGGTAAGAATCGTGATGTCAAGATGGTCAAGATGGAAATGAGGCTAAATTTTATTTAGAATATATGTCAAAGGGTTTCAGCCTTGTCAATTGGAAAGAAACTGTAACAACTTTACTAATCTGTAATGCTGAAGCAAAGTCATACAGAACTATACCTCTCATTGCACTGTCGTCGTGTCAGTAGAGACAAACATCGCGGGCACGAGGATGCTTTAGCTTTTCTTGGTTTGTTACATTAGACAGTGTTTCTGTGCCTCTTTTGCCGTGGTACGCAGGACAAGAGTTCTGACTGCGTAGGTGTTATGCAGTTTCCAGTCGGCGTGCAGTATTCACACGCACGTCCCGGTGATCCATGAGAAGTCACACTCGTCTGCGCTGTGAGTGCAACAGGTCACATGCTTGGACGTTTGCCACCATTTAGTGCCTCACATGAGGGCCGGTTTCATAACGGCTCGACTCTTTTAAAACTGAAGGACACAATAACAGCGGACACATTTAGCTGAGTGCAGCTTCCCTTATCTTATTCTCCACTCAAAAAACAATTGGGAGAGGAAAGGACGGAAGATGAATTTTGAAAGGGTTGTCCCACGAAGAGCCTTTACTAACTAGTTTCGTAAATAAATGAATGCTCCAGAATGAGATTTTCACTCTGCAGCGGAGTGTGCGCTGATGTGAAACTTCCTGGCAGGTTAAAACTGTGTACCGGACCTTTTTTTTGTAGCCAAAATATTTATTTCAGAAAAAGAAAGAAATAACAAATAAATCATCTCTATGGTTGTGAATTAAAAGTTTTCATATTATTATTATTATTATTATTAATTTTTTGTCTTTGTTCATCTGTTTATGGTATTTGTTACTCCTATTTATTTTGTAGGACATGCTGTTCATTTGCTAATTTTCCTTTCATTCTTTTCGTTTTTAAGCACTTCGATAAGTTATTCCTATTTTCGTTACTGAGCGTAGTCCATTTTCATTGCTATATGGTTATGTCCAAGTTTTTGTTGTGGCCAATAATGACACGACTGGCATTTCTCTGATGTCACAGAGTTTTTCACTTGCAAAGTGCATACAAAAAAACATGAGCATAGTTATTTAGATACTGATTACAGTAAGTTACATACATTAAAATTACATATTTCATTTAAGGTATGAAAGGATGGTAGAAACAAACGAGGTCCAGTTTCAGTTCGGCTTTTAAGCATGCATCACATATTACTTACATAGAAAGACGGATCTGATAGCTGAAGGACGAAAGGTGAAATTAGAGATGAGTGTAAAGGTTTATTAGTACATATTATGACTTTGTGGCACTTAGGAAGGGAAAGAACACTTTAATCTGTACCTGTTATTCCGGTGGTGATTGGGAGGTTGTAGCACTGAAACACTACACCATATGGTGTTCACACAGATAAACACGTTCTTTTCCTTTTTGCTGCATTTCTTAAAACATTGGCGCACTTTTACTTTCACTTTCTTTTTGCATTTGTATTATTTCACTTTTATCACTGCACTGCACTGTGGGGGTTGCTGTGATGCTGTGGGGAGGCTCGCTGGTGTTCACGTGCCGCCGGGGAAGACGTCGCCGATGGTTGCCTGCAGGGGTATCCGGAGGAAGTTCTGCAAGTTCTCGTCGTACCGCCTGTGCTGCTGGGCTTCCTAACGTTCCTCCCAGAGTTCCATCAGGAAGTCGACGTGGTCCGTCTGCCGCTTCGTCACGATGGCGTGGCCTGTCATGCCGAGGATCCACAGGGTTGCCAGCCTTTTCGGCCTGGGAAATGGTTTGATGTCGGGCACAGTGATGACTGTAGTTGTTATAGCTCGCTGGTCCGTTCTGTTTATTTTTGCCACCATTCTCTGGCACGTTTCCCATATGCTGACCCCGTTTTTACATGTGAAGCGGTGCTCTAGTGTGTCGACACAGTTGCATGCTTCCCACTTATCTGAATCTCTCAGTTTGATCCGGGCTAATTTTTCGTTTGTTGGTACCCTTCTGTTTACTGTACGGTACCAGTTCGCCTTCACGTGCTTTGGTAGCTTGGTTTCCGTGATATTTTTCCATATTTGTGGCCAGTTGTGATTGGGGAACTTTTTTTCTATTTTGTTTCTGGCAGGCCTTCCCCTCGGCGCCCTGTATACAGGGTGATTCAAAAAGAATACCACAACTTTAGGAATTTAAAACTCTGCAACGACAAAAGGCAGAGCTAAGCACTATCTGTCGGCGAATTAAGGGAGCTATAAAGTTTCATTTGTTCGCTTGAGGCGCTGTTGACCAGGTGTCAGCGTCAGTTGATGCTAAGATGGCGACCGCTCAACAGAAAGCTTTTTGTGTTATTGAGTACGGCAGAAGTGAATCGACGACAGTTGTTCAGCGTGCATTTCGAACGAAGTATGGTGTTAAACCTCCTGATAGGTGGTGTATTAAACATCGGTATAAACAGTTTACAGAGAATGGGTGTTTGTGCAAAGGGAAAAGTTCTGGACGGCCGAGAACGAGTGATGAAAATGTAGCACGCATCCAGCAAGCATTTGTTCGCAGCCCAGGAAAATCGACTCGCAGAGCTAGCAGAGAGCTGCAAATTCCACAATCAACTGTATGGAGAGTCCTACGAAAAAGGTTAGTTATGAAACCTTATCGTCTGAAATTGGTTCAAGCACTGTCTGCAGCTGATAAGATTAAAAGAATCGATTTCTGTGATTTTATCCTTGCTCAAATGGAAACAGGTGAATCTTTCGTTCCAAAGATTGTGTTTAGTGATGAAGCAACTTTCCACACTAACGGGAAAGTCAACCGTCACAATGTCTGTATGTGGGGCACTGAGAATCTGCGGGAAACAACTCAGTATGAACGTGACTCGCCTAAGGTGAACGTTTTCTGTGCCATTTCAGCCAATAAAGTTTTTGGTCCCTTTTTCTTCGAAGGTGCTACTGTAACTGGACTACAGTATCTGGAGATGTTAGAGAATTGGCTGTTCCCTCAGCTCGAACAAGAAGCACAACAATTCATATTTCAGCAGGATGGAGCGCCACCACATTGGCACTTATCTGTCCGTAACTACCTGAACGTCAACTACCCGAGGCGATGGATCGGCCGCCAGGCAGCCCGTGACAGAGCACTTCATCACTGGCCTCCAAGAAGCCCTGATCTTACCCCCTGCGAATTTTTCTTATGGGGGTATGTTAAGGATATGGTGTTTCGGCCACCTCTCCCAGCCACCATAGATGATTTGAAACGAGAAATAACAGCAGCTATCCAAACTGTTACGCCTGATATGCTACAGAGAGTGTGGAACGAGTTGGAGTATCGGGTTGATATTGCTCGAGTGTCTGGAGAGGGCCATTTTGAATATCTCTGAACTTGTTTTTGAGTGAAAAAAAACCTTTTTAAATACTCTTTGTAATGATGTATAACAGAAGGTTATATTATGTTTGTTTCATTAAATACACATTTTTAAAGTTGTGGTATTCTTTTTGAATCACCCTGTATTTTCCTCGTTGTCCTGTGACTGGGATTTGCCACGGTTGTCAACGCATAGCTCTTGTCTATGTAGTATTGTCTTACGTGGCAAATCTTATGCTGGATGTGGCTCGTGTTTATTGGCGGTTCTTCAGATGCAGGTTGCATTCTTCCTATCAGTGCTGCTGTGATGCTTTCTGGGTTCTTCTCCTTGATTTCGAGCGTCCTTTTTAGTAGAAGCGCCGCACATTTCGTTCTTACTTCCACAAGACCGAGTCCTTCCTCCATCGGTAGCTAGCATGTTTCCTGCGCCATTTTGAACTTTCTCTTCGCCACAGGAGGTAGTATACGGCTTCCGTGATTGCCCTAGCTGTTTCTTTGGGTAAGGTCAGGATCTGTGCCAGGTAATAGGCTTTCGATAGTGTCGTTGTGTTTATGAGGTCTATTCTCTGATGGGGGGTTAGTTTCCTGTTTGAATGCACTCTCGTGAGGCCTCGTATTACATGTAGTGCGTTCCTCCAGTTGTATGTAGCCATTTTTTGTGGGCAAGGTTGCATGAAGGTGCCGAGTACTTTGTGGTTCTCGACTACTTCATACTACTGACTCGCTGTATTTATTTGCTTATTCGCAATTGGTAGTAGCACTGTTTTCTTTTTGTTTATTTTTGCACCTGACGCTTCTTCAAAAGTGTGCAGTATTTCTTCCACTATTTTTATTTCTTCACGTTGTTGGATGAAGATTCCCATGTCATCTGCGTAGGCTACGCAAGCCACTGTTTTGTCTTCCACCGTGTAGCCTGCTATGCTATTCGCGATCTTCTTCAATAGCGGGTCTAGTGCTACTGCAAAAAGGGCCATTGATAGGGGGCAGCCTTGCCTCACTTACCTGTTTAGGACCGAGACTCGAACTCGGAACTTTGCCTTTCGCGGGCAAGTGCTCTACCAACTGAGTTACCCAAGCACGACTCACGAGCCGTCCTCACAGCTTTACTTCTTCCAGTATCTCGTCTCCTACCTTCCAAACTTTACGGAAGCTCTCCTGCGAACCAGCACTTGCCCGCGAAAGGCAAAGGTCCCGAGTTCGAGACTCGGACCGGCACACAGTTTTAACCTGCCAGAAAGTTTCAAATGAGAGCTGTTATCTATATACCTACGTATGTAATATACTCCTATGTTAAATCGTTATCCTGCCCTTGTTCGTTGCAACAAGTTCAGAGTCTTCACTCATTCCTTCATTCAAGCTGCCACATAAAAAGAATTGTTACTTATAACTTGTTTAAAGTCTTCGATAAGTGTCCACTTATGTCCTTATTTTACGTTATCAAATGCAAGGAAAGTTGTACTCCACGACTGCTCTTCTACTCCTGTCCGTCATTATACATATGTGAAATAAACTGAGTTGTCAATTGCTCTATTATCGTTACCTTCTAGCTCCCGCTTCCCACTATTTATCTTTCTTCTAGACCAGTATGACAAAGAAGAAGAAGAAGAAGAGCAAGAAAGCAAAATCGCACATTTGCCTACTGAAAGGAATACAGAACAACGTGAAGTCATAAATGGTATAGACTGTAATGGGGAGAATAAACAGAGCTACATAGACAGGCAACGAAGCAGCGAAGTCGGAGAAATGGCTTTCATACAGCCGACCAATCATCATGATTCACGTTTACGTGGTTTCGCTAAACTCGATGTCAGAGTGCCTTCTTGAATGATACAACCGACCGAGTTAATGGTCAGACTAGAAAAGGAAATCGAGGGGCGATAGGACGGCAGTCTCTCCGTAACCATCTGTCTTCCTATGTCTCTCTCTCTCTTTTACTAGCGACAACACTTTCTTGGTGCGAGTAACCAATAAACGTCATGAAATGACTCACACACCACACAAACACACATATAGTGCTCAACGGAGTAGTTGAAGGTAGCGAGTAATGGATAGTAGAGGGTGTTTCACATAACGGCGCAAGCATTGTTTTCGGAGATGTGCGGTAACCAGTTCCGAGAAGCAGGCTCCCGTAACTGCATGACGTCTCTCTCCTGTGCTAGGTGACACTTTTTAGCCAAGAATAAACTAAAAATTTTGTGAGCTGGCGTACACACCATATCCTCTGTTTCCACGTCATTAATAGGCCCCACCGGGGACCGAACCGCACAATAAACCTGGATTCGGTGTGGGGCGGCGGGAGGGGGGTGAAGTGGACTGCGGTAATCGTTGTGGGCTGCGGCGGGGGCGGAGCCTCCCCGTCGTTTCTAGGTCCCCAGTTAACATACATACATACATACATACAAGGATGTCCGGATACTTTTCATCACATGGTTTGTGCTGGATTTCTGTATATGTACATCAATGTTTTGTGATGCAAACTGATGTACAGTTTGAAGACTACATTTCAGATTTAAATTGGCTTACTTTTTTTTTTTTTTTTTTTTTTTTTTGTAGGGAATGTAAATTTCCAGTCGTTTAAATGTCTCGGGCAAGCCAAGAAAAGCTAGTGTAGCTACCAATAAAAATAGTGATAACAGTTAACCTGTGTAGAACCCCCTTATGCATGACTGCTTCGAGAAATATGATTCCGTAAAGGAGGCTTGGTCTGACACTGTAAGTATTTACTAATTTCGCTTTCCAATAATGAGTCGCATGATACGTTCGAAAGAAACATTATTGCGTTATGTAAGCACATTTTAAGAGAGTAAGTCTGCAGCACTGGAGCGGTGTGTGCGGCGATCAATCGGCTGGTGACAGATGTTGCGGGAGGAACGAGAAAATTTGATCTTACTATATTTAAGCCGCCTAATTTTATAGATGAAAACCAAATGAGAAATTAATTCAAGTTATCAAGATTGGCAAAGAGTAGACGCAAGCAGTGGGCAGTAACAGTGAAGGCAGTCTTTTGGCTTGTGCGCTCAGTGAAGTAATTTCTACTTGATTTATTGTAGAGTTAATGCCGAAGATAATCTTTAGACGTCCCTGTTCAGAATTGCAATCTCCTGCAGAAAAATGTGCTGTGTCATTACATCTCAAGCAAGTGGGCTCGGATATTATCAGGGTTAACTATTTCGAAATGATGTGGGAAGGTACAATGAATATTTATTAAGAAAAATAATCAGCAAAAATGATAGTATGAACAAGAGAAATCAGGGCCTTATGTTGGATGAATATCGGTTATGATGTCAGATGGCACTGTAATTGCGGGTCGGTGTGGCCGAGCGGTTCTAGGCGCTTCATTCTAGAACCTCGCGACCGCTACGGTTGCAGGTTCGTTCGAATCCTGCCTCGGGCATGGATGTGTGTGATGTCCTTAGGTTGATTAGGTTTAAGCAGTTCTAAGTTCTAGGGGACTGATGACCTCAGATGTTAAGTCCCATATTGCTCTGAGCCATTTGCACCATTTTTGAACACTGTAATTAAGAACAGGCAATTGAGTGCAAGCATTCGAAGAATTCTTTAAATGTTTGAATGGTTCTACAAATAAATCAGGAACACGATAAGTAACATTGGAAACAATAAGATTCTGAAAGTAATACCAGGTGAGGTTTATAACGTAATTCTATGAATGAATGTAGAAAGGCGGCTGTATATGTTCATGCATAAGAAAAAAAAAATACAAGCTAGAGGAAAAGTAATACAAAGTAACACGTTAATTTCATTTTTAGAATGTGAAAGAAGGCAGTGTCCCAAACCAGAAACTCCTCTAATTCATAAGAAAAGAGAGACTCAAGATATATCAACCTTCTCTCCATACTGTACAGTATATTCAATACAATTATCACCAGCCCTATAGAATACACATACAAAATGGAAAAAAAACTTTCCTTAGAAGTGGATGTAGCACTATGAACGACTTGCAGGGAGGGCAGAAAGTTGAAGTGAGCCGAAGCTGCTACTTTCCCTCAGTCGGAATGCTGGATTGAAGAACGCAATTCTTAGCACATCATGGTTGTATAGGGTATGGTTGCCAGCTAGTTAGAGGGGAAGAAAACCTTTAATTGGACTCCCCATGTAGCTTTATCAGAGTTGGAAGGAGCGAAAGTTAAAAAAAAAGTTCTTTGGGCTTTATTTTTCATGTATGAAACGATATTGTCATCAGTTTACGTTTAACGGTACAAGTACTCGAGGTAAACCAACACGCAAACTTTTTTAAACTAGCTCATGCTGAAAAACGAAGGCTTCTGCCAGCGTGATGTGAGACAGCTGGACAGATGCTGTGTCGTCCGCTTTAATGGCTGTCTCTTCTGCGTTTTTTACCGCCTTCCCAGAGGAAACACAAAATAAAAGTAGTGTACGTTCCTTTGCTGCCATGTCCGGTTGCTGTCAGTCTTACGGGATTGTGTTAGTTAATCTGAATACACATTACAATTCTTGAAATGCCCTTTGCTCAAAAACTAGTAAAAAAATTAAATACACTATTCGGCCCGCTACGTATTATAACGATTATGATAAAAAAGAAACAAAAAGTTGATGTGCTTAAGGCTAGGTTATTATAAAAGGATAAATAGGCGTGTGGTAGGAGGTAACAATTGCTGAACTATATGAAATAAAATCGTCATAACTTCTGAAGGTTTGCATTACGATGTTCAGTGCTGTAAGGTTGGCCGCGGGACGTGATGGGAATTATTATGCGCATGCTAAGGCGCCTTTTGTTGTCGGCCATTTGTACGTGAACATGTCACGGTACAGCGAGTATGGGGGGCTGAGAATCCGCATTTCGCGACCGACAACTCTCTTCTTCCTGAACGGGCGACTCTGTGGTTTGCATGTCCAGCTACAGAATAATCGGTGCGATATTCCTTGATGGCACGTCGACTACCGAACGGTATGTTCCCATTATCCAAAGTTACACTGATTTCGACGTGTGGCTCATGCAGGACCGAGCCCGACCCCCACGAAGCAGGAGGGTGTTTGATGTACTGAAGGAGCACTTTTGGGACCGCATTGTGTCTCTGGGGTAAAAATGAAATGATGGTATGGCATTGTTGGCCGGGAGGCCCCATTCGGGGAAGTTCGGCCGCCAAGTGCAAGTCGTGTCGTGCCGATGATGAGGGTGAAATGATGATGAGGACAAGACAACGCCCGCAGTCCACGAGCGGAGAAAATCTCCAAACCGGCCGGGAATCGAACCCGGGCCCCCTGCAGGGAGGCAAGCACTTTACCACTTTTTTAAAAAAAAATCTCGTTTTGTTCTGTACTGTGCGTTGAATTTGTTCGTGGCGGACGTCCGACGACACTCGTTCAGGTTCACTCAGTTTTTTTTATTACAGAGGGTACTTAAACCCTCTGACCGAACACGCTAGTTACCGTGGCGTCAAATCTTATTTTGTTCGGTTACGTTCGTTGCATCTGCTCATGGCGGACGTCGTAAGACATGCGCTTCAGTTCGTTGTTTATCGATTAACTCAGTTTTTTTTTTTATTACAGAGGACAGTCAACCCTCTGGCCGAACACGCTGAGCTACCGTGCCGGCTCTCCGTATTCTCCGCATCTGTACATATGCGGCTCCTTTATGTGGGACTGTATTAAAGACAAGGTGTACAGCAATAACCCCAAAACCATAGCTGACCTGAAAACGGCCATCCAGGAGGTCATCGATGTTCCGACACATAAGCGAGTTATGCAGAATTTCGCTATTCCTCTGCGCGGCGTCATCGCCAATGATGGCAGGCATATCGAACATGTCACAACGTAAATCCGAATATCTGTAGTGATGTCGACATATTGAATATAGTGTTCACACGACGTAGTCTGTAAGTAATTTACGTTTGTTTTCATATAGTTAAGTAATTGTCACCCTGTATCTTTTTGGGAGAGTTGTAAAGCAGTTAGAAACAAAGTTCCTTTTACACATTATTTATGGATTAACTGAATCTGAAATGGAAAGGACCACAATCTTGTTCACGAAAATGAGAAAAGCTTGTCTAAGAAACGACGGAGAGAGAACATGTCTGCCTCTTGGACTACGCCTGCCAACCGATCTGGGAATGGGCACATGAAGTTGACATGAGGACCGCGTGAAGGTTACGCAAGGCGTTTAGTAACTGGTGTGGATACAAGTAAATCCACTGCCCGACAGAAAACAGTGAAGAGCGGATGCGAATGTAACCTCATAGACATACACAGAGGTCCCAAGGCTCGCACGCTGGGGAAGCGCGTGCACGCCGGACCAGTCTGCTCCACATGCGAGACGAGACGCCTGCCTCTTGCCACGCGCAAATATACCGGGTGATAAAAAAGTCAGTATAAATTTGAAAAATGAATAAACGACGGAATAATGTAGATAGAGAGGTAAAATTGACACACATGCTTGGAATGGCATAGAGTTTCATTTGAACCAAAAAAAAAAAAAAAAGGAAAAGAACCACCCCATATTGCTAGACGCATGACAGATCTCTTGCGCTCGTTGTTTGGTGATGATCATGTGCTCAGCCGCCACTTTCGTCACGCTTGGCCTCCCAGGTCCCCAGACCTCAGTCCGTGCGATTATTGGCTTTGTGGTTACCTGAAGTCGCAAGTGTATCGTGATCGACTGACATTTCTAGGGATGCTGAAAGACAACGTCTGACGCCAATGCCTCACCATAGCTCTGGACATGCTTTACAGTGCTGTACACAACATTATTCCTCGACTACAGCTATTGTTGAGGAATGAGGGTTGGACATATTGAGCATTTCATGTAAAGAACATCATCTTTGCTTTGCCTTACTTTGTTATGCTAGTTATTGCAATTCTGATCAGATGAAGCGCCATCTGTCGGACATTTTTCGATCTTTTGTATTTTTTTGGTTCTAATAAAACCCCATGTGATTCCAAGCATGTGTGTCAATTTGTATCTCTCTATCTACATTATTCCGTGATTTATTCAGTTTTCAAATTATACTGCTTTTATGATCACCCGGTGTATACATAGGCGTCGTTACTGGTGCGATGACACGTAGCTGCGAGATGTTTGTGTAGTGAATCACCCTCGCAGGCGCAGCTTAGAGATTGTCAGTGTTATACTGACGTCCCCTGTCAGCGTAAATAATGGCCAAGTCTCTCTCTGGATGCGCTATAGAAATCTTTTGCACTGCTTTCAGTGCTTAAGAACCTGCGGTTTTTCCGCCACGTTGGGTGCCCACACTTAAGAAGATCCGTTTCAAATTTTCCCTGGAGAGGCGACGTCCGGGAGGATCTTTCGCCTATGTCTCAATTGTCGCTCCAGTGGAAAAACACATAGGAATGCTACTCCCTGGCGGCCTATTTTCCTGTTCCCGATTTGGTCTCACAGGCTTGCCAGTGCATACACTGTCTGTTCAAATGGCTCTGAGCTCTATGGGACTCAACTTCTGAGGTCATTAGTCCCCTAGAACTTAGAACCAGTTAAACCTAACTAACCTAAGGACATCACACACATCCATGCCCGGGGCAGGATGCGAACCTGGGACCGTAGCGGCGTCGCGGTTCCAGTCTGCAGCGCCTAGAACCACACGGCCACTGCGTCCGGCACACTTGGTTCAAATGGTTCAAATTGCTCTGACCACTATGGGACTTAACTTCTGAGGTCATCAGTCGCCTAGAACTTAGAACTGATTAAATGTAACTAACCTAAGGACATCACACACATCCATGCCCGAGGCAGGTTTCGAACCTGCGACCGTAGCGGTCGCTCGGCTCCAGACTGCAGCGCCTAGAACCGCACGGCCACTTCAGTCGGCATCTCGTCACAATACCTGATAACAGTTAAACCTTGCTATTCGCTTGTACAAGGTATTTGAGTGGCCAATATAATCCCTGCCCACACCATTAGGGATCCCCCTCGATATCGGTCCATTTCGAGTATGTTTGGGTCCCGAAATCGTGTGCCATGTTTCCTCCAGATGCGACGTCGAGAATCACTCTCCGGACTAAATCGGGACTCATTCGTGAAAAAAATATTGGCCCACTGTTCGACCGTCCACGTGGCGTATTGACGACTCCACACTAGACGTTCCCTTCAGTGAAGACGCGTCAGAGGTACACATACAGCATATCTCCGACAATAAAGTCCACTCTGCTGAAGCCTTCTGTACACTGTTTCGCTCTTTACAACACGTCCAATGGATTCTGAGAGGCCAGTTGCCAATTGTCGTGCATTATTATGGCGGTACTGCCGTGCTCTTACAGTCAAATAACGATTTTCTCTTTCTGACGTCATTTGTGGTCGGCCCTGCTTTATTCTTCAGGATAAAGTTTCGGTCTCTATAAACTGCTGCCACATCCTAGGAACAGCAGAACGATTCACATTAAGCCATCGGACCGCAGCAATTTGCGACTTTCCTTCTTCAATTCTTCCTATGGCCGTCCACCGCGAGGAGTATGGTAGGCGTCTTGTCTGTGCCATGTTACGTTATGTTAACCGGGGACCTAGAAACGAGGGAGAGGCTCCGTCCCCGCCGCAGCCATAGTGGTCCGCAACCCCACGACGACTACCGCAGTCCACTTCACCCCTCCGCAGCCCCACACCGAACCCAGGGTTATTGTGCGGTTCCGGCCCCGTGGGACCCCCCAGACGAGTGTAACCCCTATGTTTCCGTGGTAGAGTAATGGTGATGTACGCGTTCGTGGAGAACTTGTTTGCGCAGCAATCCCCGACATAATGTAGCTGAGGCGGAATAAGGGGAACCAGCCCGCATTCGCCGAGGCAGATTGAAAACCGCCTAAAAACTATCCACAGACTGGCCGGCTCACCGGACCTCGACAGAAGTCCACAGGGTGGATTCGTGCCGCGGACCGGCGCTCCTTCTCGCCCGGAAAGCCGTGCGTTAGACCGCACGGCCAACCGAGCAGGCTGTCTGTGCCATACTGCACCGTCTGTGACTGTATACACGGCTACTGTGGATGTGGGACTAACCTGCAAGCACTGCCCCTTTAGATAGGTGCCCTGACGTCATTGTTGGCGCGTTGTCCGTTGACGGGTATGCCATATTACGTGTAGAATACGATCGTACAGACACATGTTGACAGTTTGTATGATTATATGGTGAATTAGACATTGGACGGACAAATAGCGGTTAGTTGCTTTTGATATCAGTGTAGTCATATATTGTATCTACGTCTGTATATCAATCTCACTCTTCGTATTTGTTTCGGCATCTCAGTGTGTTCCCGGTCTTTGCGTCAATGTCTATGTCATCCCAAGTATCCTCTTTGTGTTTGCACCTGTGTCTGTGCCATCCCAGGTATCCTCTTCCCGTGTTTGTGTGTTTGCTCTTATTTGTGTATGTGACTGTTCTTGTTTGTGTAATTTGTGTAAGATATGTGACACATTATCGGTTATGTCAACCAGTATGAAGCAATCGTCCGGCTGTCATAGAATTTGTGCTATGTTGTCAGGCTCATTTAGTATGTGAGTGAATCTGTCACCGTGCAAAGTAACGTTTCCAGGATTTCCTAGTTCTCTGCAGTTGCACATGTGTGTTCGGCTAGGACCAAACCGATGGAGATGTTCTGGGTATCGACATGGCCCGTGAGGAAATAGAACACGCCACGTGCGGGATGTTTACCAACATACGGCAATTCACCTTCACAGAGTTCGTGGGCCCAGGGGGGAATGTTGCTCCGCGTGGCTTGCCGGATACAGTCTCGTTGCCATTTCAGGAAGCGACTTGACGGCCCGGCGTTGCAGGTGTGTTGTTGTTTTGGCCGCTGCTGGCTCGGCGGACGCCTTGACGGTGCGCCGGGGACCAGCAACACCCCCCCCCCCCCCCTTTCTCTCTCGCTGGATGTTGTTGTCAGGCGCTGGAAGGCAGCCAGCCAGCAGCAGCAGCAGCCGTGACGCCACTTTACTGGCAGCTGCAGCTGCCGCCGCTCACTTGGCCATAGGTGTCGATATTTACACTGCCTGTGCCAAGATGTGCGGCGTGGCGTGGTGTGGCAGCGGAGTTGTGCACTTGCATCGAAAAGACTGCCATTTAAGTTGTGCTCTGCCCACACTGAGGCCTGGTCGTCAAATGACGGACATAGCCTCGGTATCTGACAATTACTGGAATGACGTAATATTTAAGGTCGAAGGTTTATTGTCAAAGTTTTATCATCACCTGGAAAAAAATGAAGATACGATTTTTTTCCCAGTAACGTGTCTTAAGTTTACACATTTAAGTCCCCGCGCCACAGTATCGTAACACACCGCTAGAACAGCCAAAACCAAAAGGGTGCAACCCATTGACATTGTAGAGTTGTTGTTGTTGTTGTTGTTGTGGTCTTCAGTCCAGAGACTGGTTTGATGCAGCTGTCCATGCTACTCTATCCTGTGTAAGCTTCTTCATCTCCCAGTACCTACTGCAGCCTACATCCTTCTGAATCTGTTCAGTGTATTCATGTCTTGGTCTCCCTCTACGATTTTTACTCTCCACACTGCCCTCCAATACTAAATTGGTGATCCCTTGATGCCTCAGAATAAGTCCTACCAAGCGATACCTTCTCCTAGTCAAGTTGTGCCACAAATTTCTCATCTCCCCAGTTCTATTCAATACCTCCTACCCATCTAATCTTCACCATTCTTCCGTAGCACCACATTTCGAAAGCTTCTATTCTCTTCTTGTCTAAACTATTTACCGTCCACGTTTCACTTCCATACATGGTTACACTCCATACAAAACTTTCAGAAAAGGCTTCCTCACACTTAAATTTGTACTCAGTGTTAACAAAGTTCTCTTCTTGAGAAACGGTTCCTTTTCCATCGCCAGTCTGCATTTTATATCCTCTCTACTTCGACCATCACCAGTTATTTTGCTGCCCAAATACAAAAAATCATCTACTACTTCAAGTGTCTCATTTCCTAATCTAATTCCGTCAGCATCACCTGATTTAAATCTACTACATTGCGTTATCCTCGTTTCGCTTTTGTTGGTATTCATTTTATATCCTCCTTTCAAGACACTGTCCATTCCGTTCAGCTGCTCTTCCAAGTCCTTTGCTGTCTCTGACAGAATTACAATGTTATCGGCAAAACTCAAGGCTTTTATTTCTTCTCCCTGGATTTTAATTCCCTCTCCAAATTCTTCTTTTGTTTACTTTACTGCTTGTTCGATGTACAGATTGAATAATATCGGGGACAGACTACAACCCTGTCTCACTCCCTACTCAACCGCTGCTTTCCTTTCGCGCCCTTCGCCTCTTGTAACTGCCATCTAGTTTGTTTACAAATTCCAGATAGCCTTCCGATCTCTTTATTTTACCCCTGCCACCTTCACAATTTGAAAGAGAGTATTCCAGTCAACATTGTCAAAAGCTTTCTCTAAGTCTACAAATGTTAGAAACGTAGGTTTGCCTTTCCTTAATCTGTTTTCTAAGATAAGTCGTAGGGTCAGTAACGTGCAGTAATTTGTGCGGAAATTACAAGAGAAATGTAGCCACTCGTGCTCAAAGACCGGCTTTTCTCAATCGAAGCGATAAACTGAAAGAGAAAACCAGTCACGGATCACTTGTTACGATATTACACAGTACACTGACTTGACAGAAGTCATGAGTTAGCGATATGTACATACACAGACGGCGGTGTTGTGGAGTACACGAAGTATAAGAGGGCAGTGCATTGGTGGAGCTGTCATTTGCGCTCTGATTCATGTGAAAAGATGTCCGACGTGATTATGAGCGCACAACGGGAATTAACTGACTGAACGCGGAATGGTAGTTGGAGATAGACGCATGGCATTCCATTTCAGAAATCATTAGGGAGTTCAATATTCGGAGATCCACAGTATCAAGAGTGAGTTGAGAATGTAAAATTTTAGTCACTATCTCTAACTATGGACAACGCAGCGGCCGGCGGCATTAACTTATTGACCGAAATGGCTCTGAGCACTATAGGACTTAACTTCTGAGGTCATCAGTCCGCTACGGGAGAGGCTTTTACGAAGTGAAATTATGTGAGATGGCCAAAGCAAGTATATGTAAAAAGCATTTAGAAAACCAGCATTCTTTCGTGGAGACATCAGTTCCAAGTCTATGCCTAAGCTAGGAAAGAAGTTACAGAAACTGTTAACTTGATGCACATAAGAATCTACGTAGATCATGCTAATGGCGTGAATGCAGAAAATAAAAGACTAGAGATATATCAATTTTAGCGATACGTCGTTAGAAGAACATTTTTGTAGGATCACAATATATCGCAGTCGTAACGAGTTGATAGTATATGAGATGTGATCTACATCATGAAATATATCTTTCGAAATTGGTCTTATATCGGGGAATATGTATTGATGATGTCTTCCTCATTGAAAATCGATGGCCTGGTGGAAATAGCGGTCTGTAAGCCGTCCTTGTAGTGGTCCACGACGAAGACAACACAGGCGTATTCGGTGTGTGTTGCTCGAATGTGCGGCTGATGCAACTCTGTGACGTAGTCGCCGGTGGCTACGCGCTGTGAATACGGTCTTGCACACGGCTCACATTTATGTGAGTCCACGGCAGCCAAGAAAGCGCCAGTGGAGTAAATGGCGAAGTTACTGGTTCTTCCTAAGACTACTTTTAACTGCCCGTCAACGAAATAGCAACCTGTAGTTGGTTTGTGTATGTCTCATTCGTAAGACGGGGCGGTTCCTAAACTGTCAGACGTTGTGGTAAGCAGATTCAGCAGCTTTAAAATCAGTTATTATTCATTTACTAGCGGTTTCCGTAAGCAAACTAATCCTAATCATGTGACATCACTGGCACTTACATTGAATTGTTAGAATTAAAATCGGATAAGAATACTACAAACGTACAGTCATGGAGAATAGAGTCATGTGCAATAGTACGTAACGTCCCTTCCTCACCATGACGGCGCTACATGCGCAGCATGGATTTCACGAGACACCAAAAGCGTTAGAGAGCCATCCTGTTTCCTGACCGCTGAACTATCACCTATATCAGACGGAGATCGGACGGAGTGAAGGCCACACATCTCGCTTGATGATGTTCCAAATGTACTCAACAGGGTGAAATTCAGGAAACCTGCTGGGGCTACGCTAGAATCGCCATGATCGTCGAATATTATTCTGACACAGTTCTGAAACGTCGGAATGGTACGAAGTCCTGCTATAAGCGAATAAACACATACACGTGTTTCGGCACTAGGCTCGCGTATTTTTCGAAGGTGAGAGGCCATGTCAGGCACATTCATTGCAGCCTTAAAATGCGTTCCCACAGAGCGTTCCAAGCAAGTGTTTCCCAGTCTTCGCAGACTACGACCCATGTGAAAGAAATGTTGTATGAAATCCGATGACGTCACATGCAAGTCTGGGTCCTCCGCTTCATAACAATTCTGATGAATTTCAGTCGTGCGTTTGCTTCTGCAATATCAACAACGATTTGGCCGATAAAACTAGTCGACTGAAGCTTAGTGGTTTCTGTAACTGTTTGCAAGTGAGCGAGTGTTGCTTTGTCCATCCTGGATCTTGTTGAACAACGTGAGCAGTGAGAATTGTTGGAGACGAACACAACCATATTGATATTACTCTAACGTAAAAGGTTAGCCATCCCAAGATCAGCGTGATAACGCGAAAGTGGTAGTAGCATTAAAATGAAGTATGCGTTTGAGGAGAAACTGGGACATCAGAACATGGCACAGTGCTGT
This sequence comes from Schistocerca gregaria, assembly GCF_023897955.1. Classification (NCBI taxonomy): domain Eukaryota; kingdom Metazoa; phylum Arthropoda; class Insecta; order Orthoptera; family Acrididae; genus Schistocerca; species Schistocerca gregaria. Next base: position 308,976,914 of record NC_064923.1, on the reverse strand, counting down.
TTAACACGCTAGCACAAGTGAGACCCATACAGAACGACAATGACATCGCCAGAATAATACGTAATCCCGATGACTGGAACGCAACAAAAAGCGTAGCCGATATTGTATCGAACACTCTGCATGGAGAACACAGGCGCCAAAACCCATACGGAAGGAGGCGTAAACAAGCACAAACAACACAACAAACCACATGGGAGGACACAAGCACGACCACAGATTCCGAAACCGAGGAAGGAACACAAAATGAACATGACTCAGAAGGGATCAACACATAAGGGACCCAAACCAACCACGCATGACACTGCATGCCACAACACAGTCACAAACAACACAACAGGCAGTAACGAACATAAAAAACACCGACACCGCATACTAGGACTGTAGTAATAGGCTAACGTCGCTTGGGAGGAGAAGGCTCGAAGAACTTTTATTCCGAGGCTCCTCCTCCCCAACGACATACTGCTTAGTGTTTAAAGTATACTGCACACATTGTGTTTCTACTAACAAATTTACAAACGTTAGTGTATTTGTTCAAAAGTGGTTCAAATGGCTCTGAGCACTATGGGACTTAACATCTGAGGTCATCAGTCCCCTAGAAGTTAGAACTACTTAAACCTAACTAACCTAAGGACATCACACACATCCATGCCCGAGACAGGATTCGAACCTGCGACCGTAGAGGTCGCACGGTTCTAGACAGATGCGCCTAGAACCGCTCGGCCACAGCGGCTGCAAGTGCATTTGCCATGTAAAGCTAAAATTCATGTATTACACGTATCAAATGCTCAATCAGTATTTAATCTGTATAATACCAGATGTATGTGTCTAAGCGATCGCATTAACAACTGTATACCAAAAAGATTGTAACAATGAGAAGTCTTTGCTGTTAGATTTAGAAGCATCCGACCCACCTTGAAGTTCAAGGCGCTGGGTTACTCTGTACCGTTATTGAAATAAGTAAATAAAATATAACTTCCCGAACGAACCAATGTTGTATGCACTTTCAGGAATACGAAACAAAAAGAAAAGAGTCCTCAAAGCCTGCTGAGGCTAAGTATCTTAACGTCACTCGAAGTTTTTTCCCCACATTTAAGGCCTGACTCATATCACTATCTGCTTAGGGAATCAGTTGTCAAACACTTACATTAAGGCAAATTGGTCATTGCACGTTGATATGTTCTTGAAATCATCTGGTTGTGTAACACTGAGTTGCACGTCAGACAAGTTGTATGATCCTGATATCCTATGTAGAATCCACTTCCTGATCGACCACATACTGTTCTTTGGTTTTTATTGCGGTTCCGCCACTCGATTCGCTCACTGTGCTAAAGAATCAGCATATTGAACCCACTACAGTACAGCTTTCTGTGAGAAACTCGTTCATTGTTGTCTTTCCGTGATCCACTGAGTCACCTCTTCGTAGATACTTCAGACCGTTTGAATGGCTCGTGACTCACAAGTGGCGCCACAGTCGTAATTGCACGAAAGCGTGGAACACTTTCGTATGCACGTCCCACCGCGGGAACGTAGCTTTACATTCCACATAATTGTACTCCCATAGGAGAATACCCTCACCACTTACTTTGATGTTACCCAGTCGGCGAGTGGACTGTATTGCTTCTAGTAGTTTCCGATGCACTGTTATCAGTAGCTGCACAGATGGCGCAATAGAAGAGAGGATAATGGTAATGGTGTTGACTAAGTCATGAATGACCTCTTGCGCAGTAAGGGAAGTGAAATTAGACGGCTGAAGCGTTTGCACCAGTATACATCTCCACAACTTACAAGGAAAGTAAACAAGTCTGCAAACATATGTATTAACAGGATATGTCAGTACGATCAATACAATACAGACACTCAAAGTCAGTAATTTATGAGTTGTTGTTGTTGTTGTTGTTGTTGTTGTTGTCTTCAGTCCTGAGACTGTTTTGATGCAGCTCTCCATGCTACTCTATCCTCTGCAAGCTTCTTCATCTCCCAGTACTTACTGCAAATTACATCCTTCTGAATCTGCTTAGTGTATTCATCTCTTGGTCTCCCTCTACGATTTTTACCCTCCACGCTGCCCTACAGTGCTAAATTTGTGATCTCTTGACGCCTCAGAACATGTCCTACCAACCGGTCCCTTCTTCTTGTCAAGTTGTGCCACAAACTCCGCTTCTCCCCAATTGTATTCAATACCTCCTCATTAGTTATGTGATCTACCCATCTAATCTTCAGCTTTCTTCTGTAGTACCACATTTCAAAAGCTTCTATTCTCTTCTTGTCCAAACTATTTATCGTCCATGTTTCACTTCCATACATGGCTACACTCCATACAAATACTTTCAGAAACGACTTACTGACACTTAAAGCTATACTCGATGTTAACAAATTTCTCTTCTTCAGAAACGCTTTCCTTGCCATTGCCAGTCTACATTTTATATTCTCTCTACTTCGACCATCATCAGTTATTTTGCTTCCCAAATAGCAAAACTCCTTTACCACTTTAAGCATCTCATTTCCTAATGTAATTCCCTCAGCATCACCTGAATTAATTCGACTACATTTCATTATCCTCGTTTTGCTTTTGTTGATGTTAATCTTATATCCTTTTTTCAAGACACTGTCCATTCCGTTCACCTGCTCTTCCAAGTCCTTTGCTGTCTCTGATAGAATTACAATGTCATCGGCGAACCTCAAAGTTTTTATTTCTTCTCCATAAATTTTAATACCTACTCCAAATTTTTCTTTTGTTTCCTTTACTGCTTGCTCAATATACAGATTGAATAACATCGGGGAGAGGCTACAACCTTGTCTCACTCCCTTCCCAACCACTGCTTCCCTTTCATGCCCCTCGACTCTTATAACTGCCATCTGGTTTCTGTACAAACTGTAAATAGCCTCTCGCTCCCTGTATTGAACCCCTGCCACCTTCAGAATTTGAAAGAGAGTATTCCATTTAACATTGTCAAAAGGTTTCTCTAAGTCTACAAATGCTAGAAATGTAGGTTTGCCTTTCCTTAATCTTTCTTCTAAGATAAGTCGTAAGGTTAGTATTGCCTCACGTGTTCCATCATTTCTCCGGAATCCAAACTGATCTTCCCCAAGGTCCGCTTCTACCAGTTTTTCCATTCGTCTGTAAAGAATTCGCGTTAATATTTTGCAGCTGTGACTTATTAAACTGATAGTTCGGTAATTTTCACATCCGTTAACACCTGCTTTCTTTGGGATTGGAATTATTATATTCTTCTTGAAGTCTGAGGGTATTTCGCCTGTCTCATACATCTTGCTCACCAGATGGTAGTTTTGTCATGACTGGCTCTCCCAAGGCCGTCAGTAGTTCTAATGGAATGTTGTCTACTCCCGGGGCCTTGTTTCGACTCAGGTCTTTCAGTGCTCTGTCAAACTCTTCACGCAGTATCTTATCTCCCATTTCGTCTTCATCTACATCCTCTTCCATTTCCATAATATTGTCCTCAAGTACATCGCCCTTGTATAAACTCTCTAAATACTCCTTCCACCTTTCCGCCTTCCCTTCTTTGCTTAGAACTGGGTTTCCATCTGAGCTCTTGATATTCATACAAGTGGCTCTCTTTTCTCCAAAGGTCTCTTTAACTTTCCTGTAGGCAGTATCTATCTTACCCCTAGTGAGATAAGCCTCTACATCCTTACATTTGTCCTCTAGCCATCCCTGCTTAGCCATTTTGCACTTCCTGTCGATCTCATTTTTGAGACGTTTGTAATCCCTTTAGCCTGATTCATTTACTGCGTTTTTATATCTTCTCCTTTCATCAATTAAATTCAATATTTCTTCTTTTCTTCACCGAGCGACTGGAATAGGTAGTGAGTCCTGGAAGCCTCACAGGCATATGTTTTACTGAGATTTTTGTTTCCTCATTTGGCTCTTCATACAAAAATTTTGTAGTGCTGCACATAAATACACGTGCCTGATTGCGAAGAACTTCCTCTGCGGCGAATTAATTAATATTTTGGTTTGGCTCAATAGAAGGGTGTAAGTATTTCAATTGCACTCCACTTTGGCGACTTGCAGTCCCCAAAATTACCCCAGTTATTCAAAGGGGGGAAGGGTGACCTACAGTTTAACGTGGAATCCGAACCATGTGTTGTTCGTGGTGACTCCTCACTTCATTGGGAGGTGCAGGCTCGTTTAATGACAGACTGAAGATTTCGGTGGCGCGACCGGTATTCGATCTCGCGACCTCTCGGTTTCCAGGCATGCAGTTTGACAGCTAGATTACCATGCCCGACTCCGTGCAGCTACGGGACGCAGAGACTGCGATGCAATGCCTGGTATCTCTTTGACTGGAGTAGAATTCACTTGAGTGGTGAGTCCCACCCCGCTTTGAACTGAGCCGTGATGACCAGCGAACAGACGGCCGCTGTGGCCGAGCGGTTGGTTCTAGGCGCTTCAGTCCGGAACCGCGCTATTGCTACGGTCGCAGGTTCGAATACTGCCTCGGGCGTGGATGTGTGTGACATCTTTAGGTTAGTCAGGGTTAAGTAGTTTTAAGTTCTGGGGGACTGGTGACCTCAGATGTTAAGTCCCTTAGTGCTCAGAGCCATTTGATTTGACCAGCGAAGACGTGTCTGGAGACGCCCAGAGCAGTGGTGGGATACCGACCTGAATGTAGGGCGCCATATGGCCCGACAGCCAGCAGTGATATGGGGTGTCATTTCATTTCATAGCAGGAATACTCTGGTTGCCTTAAAAGTACAGCAGTACGTCGGCGATATTCTATGCACCGTTTTGTTGCCCTTCATAGCAAGCCATCGTGGGCTTACATTTTAGCAAGATAATACCGGCTCACACACGGTGAAAGATTCTGTTGTTTATCTTCATGCTTGCTAAGCCGTACTTGGCCAGCAAGGTCACCATATCCCTCCACAACTGAGAAAATTTAGAGTATTGTGGCATTGTAAGGAGGGTCCTCCAACGATCTCGGGATTTTGACGATCTAATTCGCTGATAGGACAGAATTGAGCACGATGTCCTTCAGGAGGACATCCGACAACTTTATCAATCAATGCCAGACCGCATAAATGCTCGCATAATGGCCAGAGGTGGACCAACACGTAATTGACTTGCACATTTTGTTAAGCTCTTTCTTTCGAATAAATCATCCAATGTTTCTGAAGTTGTAATCATTTAATTGTCTGTAGATGTACGAATTCCGTCCCGTTCGGATAATTCCTTTATGGTGCGTCGATTATTTATTTATTTATTTATTTTGGTGTAGAATAGTGCAAGCCTATTTCGTCATATCCAGTCGCCTTTCCTCTGTTGAGCGATTTTAGTTACTTTTCTGTCATGTATTTCGATTTCTGTCATTTTGACGTTCGTGCGACGATTCTAATGCTTTGTATACGAAGATACAGTAACTGAATGAACACTGATTGAATGTGATATATAGAAAAGTAATTCAAATGTCGCGGAATGGAAACATGACACGCGTGACGTATTCAAGGGAACAAAGAACTTGTGCAGAGCGGGACGAATTCTCCCTTCTGAGAACCGGTCACCGGGCTTCACGGGACTGCGAGACCTAATACCCTAGTAACCTTCTTCTTCTGCGTTCCATGGATTAGACCTGTTAAGGCTTCACACTTCAGTCCGCCCTCTACGTGGTCTCGCTACATACCTCTTGCTCATTGCATGGTATGCCCTAACTTGTTTAGTTATTTGGTCGTCATACATTAGCTCGAAATGCAGTTCTCTTGTTTCTGTTGAACTGATGGAGCAACTTCAAATGTTAAGCTAAATCATAAACTAAATTTAAAAATTGTATTTCGTTTAGGGGCGAAAACCAGTAGTCTAAATGTTTCGTATGCTTAATTAGCTCGTCTCACAAATGAGAAGTGCAAGCGCTTTTAAATCTACCACAAGAAAGTACCACTGTAGCACTATACACTCTTTTAAGGGCAGCAACCCACTGTCTAAATGAGGTCTTAGGGACACAGAAGTGCCCTGCTGCTTCCCTGAGGCTGGATTTTCCAACTAATGTTTGTCACTATCTGTGTCTATAGAACTGATTCTCTTTCCGGGTTGGGCAAAAACGGCAATATCCCGAGGCTAGTGTTATCACCATACGTCTAAGAAAATTTACTGCTATTCAGATAAAGGCAAGTTTCGTTAACAAACGTGCTTACTTACACTACTGGCCATTAAAATTGCTACATCACGAAGATGGCGTGCTACAGACGCGAAATTTAACCGACAGGAAGAAGATCCTGTGATGTGCAAATGATTAGCTTTTCAGATCATTCACACAAAGTTGACGCCGGTGGCGACACCTACAACGTGCTGACATGAGGAAAGTTTCCAACCGATTGCTCACACATAAACAGCAGTTGACCAGCGTTGCCTGGTGAAAGGTTGTTGTGATGCCTTGTGTAAGGAGGAGAAATGCGTACCATCACGTTTCCGACTTGGATAAAGGTCGGATTGTAGCCTATCGCGATTGCAGTTTATTATATCGCGACATTGCTGCTCGCGTTGGCCGAGGTCCAATGACTGTTAGCACACTATGGAATCTGTGCGTTCAGGAGGGTAATACGGAACGCCGTGCTGGATCCCGACAGCCTCGTATCACTAGCAGTCGAGATGACAGGCATCTTATCCGCATGGCTGTAACGGATCGTGCAGCCACATCTCGATCCCTGAGTCAACAGATGGGGACGTTTCCAGGACAACGACCATCTCCACGAACTGTTCGACGTCGTTTGCAGCAGCATGGACTGTCAGCTCGGAGACCATGGTTGCGGTTACCCTTGACGCTGCATCACAGACAGGAGCGCCTGCGATGGTGTACTCAACGACGAACCTGGCTGCACGAATGGCAAAACGTCATTTTTTCGGATGAATCCAGGTTCTGTTTACATCATCGTGATGGTCGCACCCGTGTTTGGCGACAACTTGGTGAACGTCTATTGGAAGCGTGTATTCGTCATCGCCATACTGGCTTATCACCCGGCGTGATGGTATGGGGTGCCATTGGTTACAAGTCTCGCATTGACGGTACTTTGAACATTGGACGTTATATTTCGGATGTGTTACGACCCGTAGCTCTTCCCTTCGTTCGATCCCTGCGAAACCCTACATTTCAGCAGGATAATGCACGACCGCATGTTGCAGGCCCTATACGGGCCTTTCTAGGTACAGAAAATGTTCGACTGATGCCCTGGCCAGCACATTCTACAGATCTCTCACCAATTGTAAACGTCTGGTCAATGGTGGCTGAGCAACTGGCTCGTCACAATACGCCAGTCACTACTCTTGATGAACTGTGGTATCGTGTTGAAACTGCATGGGCAGCTGTACCTGTACACGCCATCCAAGCTCTGTTTGACTCAATGTCCAGGCGCATCAAGGCCGTTATTACGGCCAGATGTTGTTGTTCTGGGTTCTGATTTCTCACCAAATTGCGTGAAAATGTAATCACATGTCAATTCTAGTATAATATATTTGTCCGATGAATAGCCGTTCATCATCTGCATTTCTTCTTGGTGTAACAATTTTAATGGCCTGTAGTGGCCTTTGCATCTCGGGGTCGCCAGCTATACTGCATATTTCCAAATTCAGCCACGTGGAAGGGTTTGTCATTTGCTATGATAAGGTCTGTCTCTCTGCAAAATTTTGCCTGTGTTTGGCCATATTGTATTGGACCACATGCAAAGGATTCTCTCTCTTTATCTCACCATTTTCTCAGGTTGATGTTACTCCATTTGACGTCATTTCTTGCGCGGTTAAGCGCCGTCCGTGTAGGAAAAAGGGTAGATAATTCCGAGCAGCCAGTTGTTATTTAGGCTTTATTAGTGCCTGATTAATACTGTTTTTCCATAAATATTCTCGTCGTATTTCCCGCTGCTAATGTAATTAGTTGATCATTCACATAAAACTTCGCCCGGACTTCAGTCGACTGTGCTGTATTTGGTGGCCGTATAACGTGTGCCTATGACCATCAGACTGTTTCCTCCTTTCGGACTTTGTTGCAGCTTGCCTTAGGGTGTGTAGCTATGCCGTCAATAGGGTAAATTTGTTGAACTGTCGATGGTAATACACACATATCTTATTCAACATTCAGGACGGTGAGCTGCTGCTTTCTAGCACGCAAACGGGTAATCCAAAGATGTCTGGCGGAGGAGCCTGTTCTGACGGTATTTCTCGTACCATTACTTAGGTCCACTCATTCAAGTTACTGTGAACATGAATCAGGATGCTTATTTCAACATTCTCCGTGGCCAATTAACTGTGTCCTCTCTTCTGCATCTTCACGCTCAATATGCTGTGGACACTGCTGTCTTGGAAGATCACAACAGCTGTGCTTACAGAGTCGCACATATTCCTCTCTGAATTGACGTACAATCAGCAGCCATATCGGATCTCGTCTGCCTGTTAAATCATCCGCTCTTAGTCCCACAGAAATTGCCTGCGACTATCTGGAACAGCGGCTGAAATGTAACAGTCAACATCCCCGCAGTTTGGTAGCCCTTCGGGATTTAGTGGTGAATGAGAGCTTCAGCTGGATATGGCATACCAGAAAAAACGCGAAATGAGGTCATTATCAAGTCTAGAGTCGGTGGTACACTGTGTTAGCGTGATGTTTCATAAATATCTTCTGGCAGATAACTGTCTAATGTAGTAGTTTAAGTGCCCCATTTAGGGCAGCAGTGACCGTTTTATTACAGTATGTGTAAAAGATGATATGCAGCCCTACTAAGAACTTTATATATCTAGGAATTCCTAGAAGGAGAAACATTTTATGGTTTTCCATGTGGCTGTTATAATGACGGCCCTTCAAGACTTTTCAAGTAGTTTTATACTGAATTATTATGCTTACCATCATTGTTGGCATTAAGTTAAATTTGGAATAAAATATTTTATAGCTACGTTACCAGTGAGTCAGACTAAGATTCGAGAACTTCACGAATGGCATTTGCCGTGTGGGCCCGGGCGTTGTCGTGAATCAGCAAGATCTTTGAGCCCAACTTTCCCCTGCGCTTGTTTTGTATTGCTCTTCTGAGGTTGTACAGAGTTTGGCAATACCTTTGAGAATCAACTCGCGCATTATGCACATCTCTGCCGCCGGCCAACGTCTCTGGCGCATTTGCATCTGTGGCCCCATGCGCAGTCGCGCGGTACAACAGTATAAAGGGACGAAGCGAGCACTGGAGCGGCAGTCTTGCGGCTCACTCTGAAGATGGGTGAACGTTATACGGCCGAAATATTAGAAGAAGAAGGAGATTTCTTGCGGCTGCACACCCGAAATTTAATGGAACAATACCTTTGAGAGTTTATTGAAGTGCGTCTTTCCAGGAAATCCAAAAAAATTACAACATTTATGTGCCAAAAGAAGAGGTAACCACGTGGTTGAAGACGCAGGCAGCCGAATTTTACGACGAAGCATTTTCCAAGCTCGTCCATCGCCACGATAAGTGCCTTAATTTAAATGGCAACTATGTAGAAAAGTGATATTTAAGTGTGACTTTCAACTGTATATAATTTAAAAAATTCCAATACTTTATTGATTTTTAATTCCAAAACGTAATGTACTTTGTGGATAGCACTCGTGCCACCGTGGCGAGGGAACTGTACGTAGCGATGAACATGGCCCCTAAGGATAGATGCAAACTTTTGTTGTTCCATTGTGTCTTCCAGAATGACGAGATCACTTTGGGAATGCAACAAAAACATTCCTGAAACCATAACGCTCCCTCCTGTGGCCTGGACCCTTCCGACGATTGTTGCAAGGTGTACGCTTTCATACGTTTCTCGGCCTACACTCCAACGGCCGTCTGTGCGATGGGGCATAAAATGTGATTTATCTGAAAATTTCACCTGTCGCTACTCCGTCCACATCCAGTTGCGGTTTGACGTGCAAAATCCAGGCTTTGTCGCCGACGAACAGCAGTCAGCATGGATGCATGAACAGGCACCTGCTCCGGGCTTCCTGAACCTTCTCTGAACGGCCGTTGAGGAGACACTGTCGGTAGCCCCTTGGTTCATCTGGGCGGTCAGTTGCTCTACAGTTGCACGTCTGCTCGCGCGTGCACATCTCCACAGCCGTCGTTCAGCCCTCTCATCTATGCTCCTTGCTGCATCACAGTTGCTTCGGCGCCGGTTTTGGATAGCGCCGTTTTGCCATGCACTGTATACTTTAACCACGGCAGCGTGCGAACATTTTACTTCGTCTGTGTACTCCATCAGGAAGCCGCCCTACACGAACTTCACAAGACCAGCTGTGGTTGTGGACTGCGTGGTTGTAAGACACATGCATGTCGCGTAATGGATTCCACTATCATATGGTAGGCTGTTGCCACATGAGAACATGAAGTGTCACTTAAAAACGACGAGAACTCGGAAACGGACGCCTAAGATACCGAAAAGGAACCTGTCGAGGATTCGAAACATAGTCCTATGATGGACGGGAGTTTGAAGTCCCAGCGGACTATTAAGGGAGCTACGAAGGCTGGCACTTTAGTGCTGTACATTCCGATGCGCTGCAAGATGTGACAGTATTGTCAGCTCCTCATTTTATACAGTGTTTCCAAAATACACCAGACCTGAGTTCCCTTCAGAAACTTTTGTCTAGATTTTGAATGAGGAATCTCAAGCCTACCTCCAAGTAGACCAGTTTACTTCAAATTTTTATACGATACATGAATAAACATTCTGATGTACATAGGATACAAAAATTATTGAACATCAATGCAAAGTCTTCTCTTAAGACTTCTGGGTTGACAGGCATTGGTCAATATGTAAAACGTTTCCCTAATGTTTCTTCTCCAGCTGTAGGAGACATAGTCAGAGGTAAAGGGGCGAACTACAACACTGCAAACAGAACTTGAGGGAGATCGAATACACAGACAGTATAGAGGGCACTGCAGTCCATCACGTGACGCTAGCTACGGGACTGTCTCTGGTAGCGCCAACATACTTGATTGAAGGCAATCGATCGTCATTCTGCAGGTGCAAAGTCGACATCCATATTTTATCTAATATAACATCTTCAACTTTTCTGTTAAAATTGTTACCGTGTTTGCAAATCTATATAGCCTCTCTACACAAGCGCACATGGTAAAACGATGTTCTGGATCACTCACTGAAATATCGTAACATCGATGCTCTGTGACTTCCTGAATGGCTCTTTTTCAGCTCAAACAATGGTTTTGGAGTTACTGCTGTACACCTTGTCTTTAATAAAGCCCCACAAAAAGGAGTCGCATTTGTTCAGATCCGGAGAATATGGCGGCCAATCGACGCCCATGTCAGTAGCCTCTGGGTATCCCAGAGCCAGAATGCGTTCTGAAAAGTGCTCCTCCAGGGCATCACACACCCTCCTGCTTCAGTGGGGTCGAGATCCGACTTGTTGTATCAACCACATCTTGTCGAATTCCGTTTTGGAAATGCTTCCATCTTTGACCCGAAAGCCAGTGATTATGCCCTTTTGGGCGCCAAATAAATCGCTCCGTTTCGTGACTACAACGAATGCACTTTCTTCCAAGTTCTTCCAATGAGCTCTATATACCCTCCTCTGCTACTGCTGCCACCTGTCTGTGAGTGGTTATCGCGCTTCGGCGTCGAACGTAGGCGGTTGTCATATTAATGTGATGGACCCTGTATTTATCTTGAAAGGTCCGTTACGACTGTCAGTGGCGTCTGGTTCTTTGGTAGCAATTCCTGCATTTTCATGGAGCCACCTTCAGTTTCCACTCATTATGCTTCCTTCCCCCCCCCCCCCCCCCCCCCATTAACCATGGACCTTGCCGTTGGTGGGGAGGCTTGCGTGCTCAAGCGATACAGATGGCCGTACTGTTGGTGCAACAACAACGGAGGGGTATCTGTTGAGAGACCAGACAAACGTGTGTTTCCTGAAGAGGGGCAGCAGCCTTTTCAGTAGTTGCAGGGGCAACAGTCTGGATGATTGACTGATCTGGCCTTGTAACATTAACCAAAACGGCCATGCTGTGCTGGTACTGCGAACGGCAGACAGCAAGGGGAAACTACAGCCGTAATTTTTCCTGAGGACATTGCAGCTTTACTGTTTGGGTAAAATATTCCGGAGGTAAAATAGTCCCCTATTCGGATCTCCGGGCGGGGACTACTCAGGAGGACGTCGTCATCACGAGAAAGAAAACTGGCGTTCTACGGATCGGAGCGTGGAGTGTCAGATCCCTTAATCGGGCAGGTAGATTAGAAAATTTAAAAAGGGAAATGGTTAGGTTAAAGTTAGATATAGTAGGAATTAGTGAAGTTCGGTGGCAGGAGGAACAAGACTTTTGGTCAGTTGAATACAGGGTTATAAATACAAAATCAAATAGGGGTAATGCAGGAGTAGGGTTAATAATGAATAAAAAAAATAGGAGTGCGGGTAAGCTACTACAAACAGCATAGTGAACGCATTATTGTGGCCAAGATAGACACAAAGCCCACGCCTACTACAGTAGTACAAGTTTATATGCCAACTAGCTCTGCATATGATGAAGAAATTGAGGAAATGTATGATGAGATAAAAGAAATTATTCAGGTAGTGAATTTAATAGTCATGGGCGACTGGAATTCGTCAATAGGAAAAGGGAGAGAAGGAAACATAGTAGGTGAATATGGATTTGGGGGAAGAAATGTAAGAGGAAGCCGTCTGGTAGAATTTTGCACAGAGCATAACTTAATCATAGCTAATACTTGGTTCAAGAATCATAAAAGAAGGTTGTATACATGGAAGAATCCTGGAGGTACTAAAAGGTATCAGACAGATTATATAATGGTAAGACAGATATTTAGGAACCAGGTTTTAAATTGTAAGACATTTCCAGGGGCAGATGTGGACTCAGACCACAATCTATTGGTTATGAACTGTAAATTAAAACTGAAGAAACTACAAACAGGTGCTAATTTAAGGAGATGGGACGTGGATAAATTGAAAGAACCAGAGGTTGTAGAGAGTTTCAGGGACTGAAAGAACCAGAGGTTGTAGAGAGTTTCAGGGAGAGCATAAGGGAACAATTGACAGGAATGAAGGAAAGAAATACAGTAGAAGAAGAATGGTTAGCTCTGAGGGATGAAGTAGTGAAGGTAGCAGAAGCTCAAATAGGAAAAAAGACGAGGGCTAATAGAAATCCTTAAGTATTGAATTTAATTGATGAAAGGAGAAGATATAAAAACGCAGTAAATAAAACAGACGAAAAGGAGTGCAAACGTCTCAAAAACGAGATCGACAGGAAGTGCAAAATGGCTAAGCAGGGATGGCTAGAGGACAAATGTAAGGATGTAGAGGCTTATCTCACTAGGGGTAAGATAGATACTGCCTACAGGAAAGTTAAAGAGACCTTTGGAGAAAAGAGAGCCACTTGTATGAATATCAAGAGCTCAGATGGAAACCCAGTTCTAAGCAAAGAAGGGAAGGCGGAAAGGTGGAAGGAGTATTTAGAGAGTTTATACAAGGGCGATGTACTTGAGGACAATATTATGGAAATGGAAGAGGATGTAGATGAAGACTAAATGGGAGATAAGATACTGCGTGAAGAGTTTGACAGAGCACTGAAAGACCTGAGTCGAAACAAGGCCCCGGGAGTAGACAACATTCCATTAGAACTACTGACGGCCTTAGGAGAGCTAGTCATGACAGAACTCTACCATCTGGTGAGCAAGATGTATGAGACAGGCGAAATACCCTCAGACTTCAAGAAGAATATAATAATTCCAATCCCACAGAAAGCAGGTGTTAACATATGTGAAAATTACCGAACTATCAGTTTAATAAGTCACAGCTGCAAAATACTAACGCGAATTCTTTACAGACGAATGGAAAAACTGGTAGAAGCGAACCTTGGGGAAGATCAGTTTGGATTCCGCAGAAATGATGGAACACGTGAGGCAATACTAACCTTACGACTTATTTTAGAAGAAAGATTAAGAAAAGGCAAGCCTACATTTCTAGCATTTGTAGACTTAGAGAAAGCTTTTGACAATGTAAACTGGAATACTCTCTTTCAAATTCTGAAGGTGGCAGGGGTTAAATACAGGGAGCGAAAGGCTATTTACAGTGTGTACAGAAACCAGATTGCAGTTATAAGAGTCGAGGGGCATGAAAGGGAAGCAGTGGTTGGGAAGGGAGTGAGACAGGGTTGTAGCCTCTCCCCGATGTTATTCAATCTGTATATTGAGCAAGCAGTAAAGGAAAGAAAAGAAAAATTTGGAGTAGGTATTAAAATTTATGGAGAAGAAATGAGAACTTTGAGGTTCACGGATGACATTGTAATTCTATCAGAGTCAGCAAAGGACTTGGAAGAGCAGTTGAACAGAATGGGCAGTGTCTTGAAAGAAGGATATAAGATGTACATCAACAAAAGCAAAACGAGGATAATGGAATGTAGTCGAATTAAATCAGGTGATGCTGAGGGAATTAGATTAGGAAATGACACGCTTAAAGTAGTAAAGGAGTTTTGCTATTTAGGAAGTAAAATAACTGATGATGGTCGAAGTAGAGAGGATATAAAATGTAGACTGGCAATGGCAAGGAAAGCGTTTCTGAAGAAGAGAAATTTGTTAACATCGGGTATAGCTTTTAGTGTCAGGTAATCGTTTCTGAAAGTATTTGTAAGGAGGTAGCCACGTATGGAAGTGAAACATGAATGATAAATAGTTTGGACAAGAAGAGAATAGAAGCTTTCGAAATTCGGTGCTATAGAAGAATGCTGAGGATTAGATGGATATATCACATAACTAATGAGGAGATATTGAATAGAATTGGGGAGAAGGGGAGTTTGTGACACAATTTGACAAAAAGAAGGGACGGGTTGGTAGGATATGTTTTGAGGCATCAAGGGATCACGAATTTAGCATTGGAGGGCAGCGTGGAGGGTAAAAATCGTAGAGGGAGACCAAGAGATGAATACACTAAGCAGGTTCAGAAGGATGGTGGTGGTGGTGGTTAGTGTTTAACGTCCCGTCGACAACGAGGTCATTAGAGACGGAGCGCAAGCTCGGGTTAGGGAAGCATTGGGAAGGAAATCGGCCGTGCCCTTTTCAAAGGAACCATCCCGGCATTTGCCTGAAACGATTTAGGGAAATCACGGAAAACCTAAATCAGGATGGCCGGAGACGGGATTGAACCGTCGTCCTCCCGAATGCGAGTCCAGTGTGCTAACCACTGCGCCACCTCGCTCGGTTCAGAAGGATGTTGGTTGCAGTAGGTACTGGGAGATGAAGAAGCTTGCACAGGATAGAGTAGCATGGAGAGCTCCATCAAACCAGTCTGAGAACTGAAGACCACAACAATAACAACCGTAGCAGTCACGCGCCTCCGAACTGAAGCGCCTAGAACCGCTCGGCCACCACGGCCGGCGGTGGTTACGGTTTTTGTCTTCTAGGGAAGAGTGGAATAGCATAGTGCAAGCTTTAAATGACTCAGTACCGGCAGTTTGGTCGTTCCTATCAACTGCAATGGTATCTTGAGATAATTTACTTCATTTACGCCGAAGATGCCGCAGTTCTTCGGACAAACGAAACGTATTCGGGAAAACGACGATTCGTATACCTGTATGGCCATCCGATATAGGTTCTGTACTGTTTTCTTAAACTGGTGAAGATAAAACCAGGGGGAGGGGTCCCTGTGGAAAGGACACCTCCAAGTCCCTTCCACGATCCGAGCTAGCGCTGCGTCTGTAATGACCTCAGCGTCGACTGGACGTTAAACCCTAATCCTGCTTGCCTTTTTTCTCTCATGCCTTCTTACGATCGCTGATTTTTGTATTTCCTGTCATTTGCCAATGCTCATAGTTTCTTACATACGCGAAGTTCGTTTCCAAATATTACATAAAATATACTCAAAACGTTAGTTCAATCGAAGTTTGTCCTTGAAATATTATTTCGATAGTTTGAAGTTGACTATAAAGTCTTAACAATAGGGAATACCCTGTCACCAATATTACCGGCATATACCATATTATGGCGTTGTATCGAGCACAGCACAACCGGTAATCGTAAATTTCAGGTTTTACAGTCGTAAGATACAGCTGCAGGTTTACGTTATAGACAGGAACCTGAAAAAAAAGAATCATTACATTCTATTCATAAGAAAGGCGCTAGTCTACTTCTGTATTCACTTGTCGAGCGTAAAATGGTAGATGCAGAAACGGAATCGAGCAGCACTCAAACTTAATGCGGACTGCATCTAACTTCACATAAAACTGAGTCTGCTGATTAAAGTTACGGTGGAGGTGCTCCACCGTTCGTTGGTTGTCATCAAGGCGTATGCTGTGTGTGTGTCTGTGTGCGTTTGCACGCGTGCGTGCGATTACTCATCCGTTGTGATCTCTTGCGCAGCACTGTTTTCGCAACGAACATGTAATACACCGGTTGGAACCGCCTTGAGGTCAGAAATAGCCGCACAACTCGTATTTCTGGAACACTTTCTCTGGCCAAAAGTTGAATTCTTTGATCTGCGCATCTAAAATTCAGCTGGAGAGTAGGCCTGGTCGCAGAAACACAGTGCAAAGAGTTCTACGCATTTCAAGTGATGTAGTAGCGTTGTTAGAAAATGTTATTAGTTCTGTACTTGTTTTTGAATAATAAAGTGATTGATACCTGGGGACAGGAAGGGGCGATGTTGTCGGTTGCCCACTAACCGTACACCCAATATGGCCACGACAGAAGCAGCTGTATTGAATTCCTTCGTACTTTTCGCGTGAACCTGCGGTACTGAGTTCTCATGGAAGGAAAGTAATGGCCTTATCGTTTTTCTGCTCATTTTCTCTGTTAACTGCAGACATTGTATTGCCTATTGTAAAAACGTCAGCAAACAAACGAAGCGTACGACGAAAATGAATCTTGACAACGGCGGGCGAAAGAGAAGGCGTTTAGCTGTTGTTCTCGGCGCTCTCTTGTTCCTTTTCATTTTATTCGAATGAGAGTACACAAATTGCAAGAAATCAGTTAAAAATTACAGTGATTATTGAAAGCTTTAGCTAAAGGATCAGATATGTACGTGATCCATTGCACTTGCTGCTCGCAAACGCAGGTCAATGTGGGCCAGCCGTTGCAGTGCTTCCGTGGTGTTATTGAAGATGACCTGTAACGAAGCCCTGTAGGATGTATCGGAGCAAATCAGACCCAGGTGGGCGTCTGTTTGCTCTGCAGGTCCACATCGGTTGCACCAAGGGTCACCATGAAGCTCTGCATTGAGTCATGCTCTTGTTGCAGATGCCTTAGTTTGAGCGAATCCTACTGATGTTGCACCACTGTGCTATCGGGAGAGAAAATCCTGGTACCTTCAGAATTGGACCTGTCACGAGACAGAAGTTTGTGACATTCTGATCTTGTTGGCGACTGCTGCAAGTGGACATGTCTTGACTTTAGTCCCAGTTGCTGCCTTTTAAGGAAATGTGCATAGACACATTTGAACAAGTACTGTATAAGAATGATTTTACTCTGTTAATGCCTGCCGGCCGGTGTGGCCGAGCGGTTCTAGGCGCTACAGTCTGGAACTGCGCGACCGCTACGGTTGCAGGTTCGAATGCTGCCTCGGGTATGGATGTGTGTAATGTCCTTAGGTTAATTAGGTTTAAGTAGTTCTAAGTTCTAGGGGACTGATGACCTCAGCAGTTACGTCCCATAGTGGTCAGAGCCATTTGAACCATTTTTTTCTGTTAATGCCAACCAGAAACATGAGACTTTAATGATAGAATAAACACAAATTTAAAGTCAAGCAATATTAGGTGGAAGAAGGGGTAAACTTTGGAGGGCGTGTTACCGGCAGAGCGGCCAGTTTGTAAACTGGCGTTTTGGATGCAACTCATAATTTTCAAATGTAAAGGGGGTCGTCTGGCACAACCAGATAGAGAATTATTCTAAAAAATGATGATGTCTTTCATTTGGGCATACTTTCGTTCATTGTCGAAGGTGTCTGATACTTTGTACAGAACAAGTCAAACGCTGATGACAACACACAAAGCCTACAGGATGCGCTTGACATGTTGTCCAGCACGTTGTGAGGTTGTTGTCATCCGCTTCCCCTATTCCTCATGGATTTTCACCAGCACATGTACTGGAATGCTAGCACAAGCGTCAACAATGCGCCCTCTTATGTGTGCAAGCTTCTCAATTTTCATCGTATACGCAGTTGCCTAACATGTCCACACGGACTGGGATCTAATTGAAATAAATCCGGGGAATGTGGCTGCCAATCCACTATTTTCTAAATGCACGTACCACAACACCTATGACATAACACAGTCACTTTTGTATCTTGTATTTGTGATCTAAAGGAGATGCATTCTGTAAACCTCTGACGAATCGAAAGCGTGGTTGGCAATGGCTAAATTAAAGTTGAACAGGACTCTTATTGTAAAGGTAAAAATAAGATAATGGCATCCACAGGATTACCGTACTGCTCTTCCAGTATCTTCCTGCTGGAAAATAGCCTCTTGAAATGAAGCCTTTATGAATAATGCTGGAATGCCCTGAAGTTTGGCTGCCAGCAAATTCGATCAGTTTTCGTGTCTCAGCTGCTATATCACAAGAGTAGGATGTATACTTAGAAAAGGTTGGGTGATACGGAAAGATTTCAGTTGGCTTACATCATGGTCAGACAGAGATTCCGTAATCAGAGACTGGATTGTAAGGCGTACCCAGGAACAGTTACAGCTCAGATCACAATAGAGTAATGATGAAGAGTAGACGGAAGTTTATGACATTAGTCAGGAAGAATCAATACACGAAGAAGTGCGATACGGAAGTATTAAGAAATGATGAGATACTCTTGAAGTTACCTAAGGCTATAGATAAAGCAATAAGGAATATCTCAGCAGGCAGTACAGTAGCTTTGTTCAGTTAGGGTCATACCCGAATTAGCTGTGCAATAGATGTGTTGTATATGTATCGGACGTTACCTCAAACGACCGCTTTCTTTATTAATTCGATCATCGTAAACAGGACAAATACGCAAACATACAACATCAGTGCATTGCACAAAGTGTCATGCCCCAGTTGTCCTGCATACTATGTAGGGAAAACACGCAGAAACTTCTAAAGCCGATTTAAGAACACGTAAATGCTTTCAGGTTCAACCACTTCGAAAAACAGTCATTGCACAACATATGTTGGAAGCGAAACATGTCATGAACAACGTAGAAAACAATTTGGTAGTACTACATAATGAAGCCAATTGCAAGGCCCTAAATCTGTTACAACATCTGGAGATATACCTCCACAAAATCGAATAACAAGTATCTAGGTTAAATGAACAAATTGACTTCGCAAGCCACAGGTATTTCAGTAATTTTAACGACCTATTGTAACGTTATTTCCTGCATATGTCAATTGTTTAATAATTTTATCTTAAGCACTACGTGTAAATTCATCTTTGACAACACCATGTACAAAAACATCTGTGAAGTGTTTACAAACATGTTTATGCGAATGTGCCTCTTGAATGAAGTGATATGTACGAAAACGACGGAGAAAAGAATGTATGCTGATGCTAGAACGTTGGAAACGCTTTTCTTGGATTGTTTGGTAAGTTTACGTTGTTCATCTTTTCCACTGTTCCGCACATATTTTCCGCATTTGTCTTAAGAAATTCATAACCTAAGATCAAATCTTTTCGTGACAGGAATGTGCATGTTGTTGGGTCCTCCCCACTCGTCTTTTATTGGATGCCTAAAGGATGCTTTGTTTACAATGTCCTTCACTGTATACAATGTCCACGTAAGCAGTTGATATATGGCACAAGTCTCAGTATAACAGGATGACGCTCTTCTATGGCCTCTTGTACTAGTGCCTCTGCTTGTGTCTGTCTTCTACTGTCCCGCCGAGGCTGGCAGGAGCGGTGCTTATACTCTCTTCCTGTAGATGCCGCTCCTGTCGTGGTGACGTCCTAGTCAGCGTGCTATTGGCTGATGTTGTCTCACAGCCCCCTCTGCTCTTCCGTTCTTCATTTTTGTGCCGGCGCTTGTCGATACGCCGGAACATACACAGTCTAAACATAACAGTCGTGACACTTCGCCTCGATTTTGTTGCCTAACGCGCCAGCAGCGCCCCAAGCGGCCAGTAACTTAAACTGTGAGTTCGGCGCGATCGTGAAAGCGAATAGTGGTTGTTTATTTTCATTTCTACAATGGTTTTTACAAGCGGGAGCGTTTGTAGCGCAATAGATTGCAGTAACAACAGGAAGAAGACACCACAACTGTCTTTTTTAGGTTTCCTAAGGATACTGAGAGGTATAAACCATCATGTTACTAAACTGTATCGTCAAGATTTACTTGCAAACTACTTGTGTTTTAATGATTAATGTTTCGTTTTAGGAGCAGAAAATGGCTAGTTAATAGCGGACGAGAAGTCCTTATGAAAAAAGACCCAGTTTACCTGTATAATAATACTAGGTTTTGTTCGCTACATTTCGAACAAAACGAGTTTATGAATGCAGACAATAATAAACTCGTGTGGAATGCAGCATCCACACTGTTTGACATCTCAAATAACACACCTCAACTGACGATGAAAAGGAAACTGCCACAAAGATTCGACACTCCATCTAAAGCTGTAAAACAGTCCTATGACACAGAAGCGGCCAGTTCAGCTCTCCATGTATCAGTACCAGATTCGTGTGAATCGTTAACACACACCTGCTTTGACGATGAAGTGGTTAGATTAACTGCAGTTAATAATATAAAGATGAAGGTCGTACTTGCGGCAACAGGCGACAATGACAAACACAGTAGGCCTGAAGAACGATAAATGAGCTGTCGATCGCTTTTGCATGTAGAGTTACATGTCTGTGCTTCTTACATGAGAATCTGTATGTTTATATTCTTTTGATATCAACGAGGTAAGCTGCTGTTCTATCCAACGCCACAAACGTTTCTTCACGAATGTGCTGTAGCTTGCCACTCAATTCTTGGCTTTTGTCCATACTTGTGCTTATTTTACAATCATTTTTAGTAACTTATATGCCTTCTGATACGACACAAACCCTTTGAGGCAAGAAAATAACACAAATATTTCGTAAATTACGTAGGAAATGGATGCAAAACAAACATTATGCTTACCACGCGTCTGACGTTCATCTTACTCGCCGCTTGGAGTGATAGTGTCGCTGCATCTCTCAAACGGTAACAACTTTTACAGCAGTGAGCGTCGCGACTGTTATGTTAGACTGTGGGAACACAATTAACCTCATTCAAGAGAAACAATAAAGCATGTATTACGACAAGTTACACCTGATAATGGACCCACAGGGTCCGAAATGCATCGTGTACTTAATAAAACACGAAAAGTTGTGACTGAAGGCGTTTTAATTCATACCTCCAGTGTATTGAATACAGTCACGTTTGAAACTGCGAAATATGATTCAAATGGCTCTGAGCACTATGGGACTCAACTGTTGTGGTCATCAGTCCCCTAGAACTTAGAACTACTTAAGCCTAACTAACCTAAGGACATCACACACATCCATGCCCGAGGCAGGATTCGAACCTGCGACCGTAGAAGTCGCACTGTTCCGGACTGCGCGCCTAGAACCGCGAGACCACCGCGGCCGGCTTCGAAATATCGATAAATTTTGTTTAAGAAAAGGAACATTCCGTTTCGTCGGTCCGAGAGGCACTGACGGCCTCGGTTCCACAGACGCACTAACAACGCAGTCATCCGTGGTCTCGGACGATGAAACGTTGATTTGCTCAATAGGTAATGTATCATCCGGGCAGGGAGAAGAGTCCATTCCGACGTCGTACGGCACCTCCTTTTGCGTCATTTAAGGTAGCGTTGTTTACGCAATCGCCCTTCCGCGTCCGAAGACGGGGGGAGTCGCACTGATCAGGCAGAAAGTCCGCCGTAGGGAAAACTAGAGAGTCGACCAAAGAGTCACGTTCGAATTCAGTGTCGGCCACGGGAGCAGCCGAAGCAATCACTGGAACTGAGGACATGGCTGAAGTCAAAGTGCCAGTCATCTCGTCCGCAACCGGTTCAGGAAGGAGCAGAACACAGTCCATCAGCTGTTCGCTTGTTTCCGCTGGTGGCGACTTAAGCACCGTCGCATATGTCACCGGAAATATCGTAAACGACGGGGAAAGTACCACTCCTCCAGTTGGTAGTTCTGTTATCCTTCACTGCAGACAGTCAGATCTGATGTGGGCCCCTTTTCCACACCAGGAGCAAGTACGCGGCTGTCCGCCGTACACGATTAAGACCGACATTCGCTGATGGATAGAAAAGACGTAACATTGGCTGCGCAGATCAATTGTGATCTGACCCCCCATCCCCCCCTCCCCCCCGCACCACCGTTAAGAACTGGTGGTATGTGCGGAAGCGGGCCCGACATTCTATGCACAGCGCCGTATGACCGGAAACCCGCTATGACGTACTCTGCAGTTACCTCGAATGGCAGTTCGAACATGCGAATAGTTCTAACGATAAATCCTGCAAGTTCGACTTTGACCACACCGGCGTTACCGCTAGCGTGGGGATGATGACGATGATGTTTGGTTTGTAGGGCGCCCAACTGTGCGGTCATCAACGCCTGTAGAAAGTCCCAATTTTTACACAGCCCAATTTTTACACAATCCATTCTAGCCGCTGTCACGAATGATGATGATGATGATAATGATGAAATGTTGAGGACAACACAAACACCCACCGCTAGCGTGACGGAAACGGCGTCCGTGTTTGGCCGCTTTGGAAACGCGCGCACACGCAGCGTCATCGATCATTTTAACATAAAGGTGTTACTGAGGATCAAGAGGTGAGATCTTCGCCTCTTCACGGAGGAAACGTTCCACATTTAAGGCTTTCGGTCGAGGGTATTCCGGACAAAAGTTGAAACGTAATGTCTGTTTCGTGACCATATTCTCCATGATCTCAGTGCGCAGGTTAAGAAATAATGTAAACAAACACGACCTCACACCCTCCGCAGGCGGAATTATGGCACGTCCTCTCGGGGCAGCCGCTAAATCCAGACTGCCTTTCAACTAGACCACTCCACCTGTATGTATGAATTAAAATTTTTAAATTGTTTATTTCCTCGTATTAAAATTACATTTGAAACATTATCATGCAAATTATCAGTGGACAAATTATATGACTAAGTCTTCCTTCATCTCAAGATAAAGAACAGTCTTTGATAATGAACCTTTTCAGAACTCTGGTTCCAGCAGACATCCCTTTATCCCTTTCCTGTTCTAAAGCTTTGCTGCAGAGTTCACACGCATTCCGTATAGACAATAAGGTAGGCTTATTAGCGGTTGAAGCTATTTTTAGTTGTCCTGACGAGTTTCATTTTGTCCTTCGTACTCATTTCTCGATATCTGATCCAGTCGTCGTCAGTTGCTGACCTTGAGACCGTTCACTGTCTAGACCAGTGATTCCCAACAGGTAGTCCGCGGACCCCCAGGGGTCCGCGGGCTATGCCAGAGGGGTCCACAAGATGATATTAGAATAAAAAATATATTAAATAATTTTCGTATTAAAACAGATTTTTAGTTTTGGCCGCTTCCTGCACGAGCAGAGCTTTAGCGAACGCTAACTTCTGCGTCTGGCGTCTTCCTAGAACCAACTGACACGCACATTCTAGCACAAAACTAGAATTAGGTAGATGCAAATAGTTCTGCTGTATGCCGTTAGACTACGCGCGCTGCCTCTTCGCAGCTGACAACTGACAGTCACTTTACACAGAAACTCGCATTTCAGACGACAATCGGTCATTGTTAATTTATTTCCAGTGCTGTCACAGACATTATTGTTTACCTATTCAATATCCGGTACTAAAACAATAGCGTTTGTAAAGCGTTGTTTTTTGGGGAAGCTACAGTTCGCGTAGTTAAAAATGGACCTTTGGTTAAAAAGTGGTTCGTTAAAACGAGAAAGGCCTACAGATGAAGAGGAAGATAATGCATTTTTTATGCTAAACACCCAGATTTGAAGACAAAGATTTTGAGCAATAATCCAAAATTTAACAATAATGGCTAAATTGATAAAGTTTTATGCTCAATATTTTTTCGATAATGAATATGTCAATTTTTTTCTAAGTACCAAAAATAGAAAACGCGTAAAATACTCTTAATTTGGCTTTTTTAGGTACTTGATACTGTGATATGACAAGTTTACCAATCATGCTTGATGAGGAGGTCCTCGAGAAAATTTTGTTGGGAACCCCTGGTCTAGACTACAACCGTCCGCTTACTTCTGAAGTTCTCCTTCTCCTGTTGACCTGCACTTGTCCAGTCAAGAATTGACGTTAAACTGTGGGAGCATAGCCCATGACTCAGATATTTTACCAGTGAAATACGTGCGTAGAAGGTAACTCAACTCACGAAAAAATTTTAAAATTAAAACTCCTGACAAACTGATGTATTTGCCTGATGAGTGATTAATTGTATTTAAAACAGAACTCAGATAAACGCAGAGCTATAAAATTTTCGTGGACTTCCGCTTTTCTGCGCGATGCCGCCTTGTAACCATGACGGCGACGCAGCGGCTCACTTCAGATCGATCATCTCCCTCGACTCTGGAATTAGCGAGGGAACAAAAGCTTCATTCTAGACTGGACGGAGTAATACTCCCCGCCCCCCCCCGAATCCAAGAAGGGCCTTTTGGCTGCGGAGTTGCCTTCGGGCGGTACGAGTCGGCCACGTTTTATGATTTCACTGTTTGAGGATAGTTTCTAGTAATACGCCTCAGACTATACTAGATAAGATAATTTCAAAGGGTGTGGCTATAGTACAAACATGCATGTAATTATAGAGCTCCTCTGAGCCTCGCTGACGCGTCCTCATTTGTTTTCTTCCCAGGGTTTTTTCGAGCTCTTGTTGTGAAAGGAATGTAAGGGGTGCCACAAAAAAAACGCATTTTTTAAAAGTGGATAATAGTAGAGAAGTGACAAGTTCACTGGGTTGGTTCTCACCACCTGTGAGTAGTTCAGAACACGCAATACCAGTAACTTCCCATCCCTTGATTCTTTACAAAATGCACTCTCGTGCATAAATCAATTTCAGAACAACCATTTTCAGCTAAAGCTAGTTTTTTCACGCATCTCAGTTTTTATGTCATATCCCTTGAACTATACGCCGCACCATGATATAGTTTTGCATGTACATTGAGTGGTACACATGAATACTGTCGACAGAATGTGTTGCGATTAGAGTTAGTCACTACATGAATGGCAAAAATTTAGGAAACGGTAAACTTTTTACCTTTCATTATTTTATGAGGTCTGGCAGCGAGCAAAAGTTTTGAAGAGGTTTGAAATTACGTGTAAAGTGCATTCATTCTCAAACACTGTATGAATATACTGTGGGTATTTACTTGCCGTGAGTTACAAGACACACAGGGTGTCCCAGGAGGAATCATCAGTGTTCAGGGATATGACATGAACGATCATTCCAAGCAAAAAAGTCGAGTAAACATGGTCTCTAAAATCCATACCTTACGCGTTGTGAACACTTGTTCATCCTCGCTACTGTGAAACAAATCTCTTCTACTGAAAGCTGTTTGCTTTCCATATTTTGAGAGCTGGTAGTATGTACCAAAACAAGAAAAAATGGACATTAAGCGTGTGCTGTAAAGCGCGTACCTTAAGAGCTAAGAGCATTTGTTCATTTTCGCAACTGAGAAACATTTCTTTTCTACTGAAAAAAGTGCTAAGAACTCGTAAGGCACTCATTTTAGAGCCCATGTTTACTACAGAATTTTGGTTCACACTTCCTCACCTCAAAACGTGGAGCTTGCGTAGAAGAAATCTGTTTCACAGTGTAGAAGATATTGACCATTCCTCCTGAGTAACCCCGTTTAGACAGTTTCTTACTGTATTACTTGTCTTACTGCGTTAAACGTAGCATTATACCTGTTAATGCTTAGATTAAATTTCTTGATTCTGTCAATAATGATATAAAATTTTGAAAATCAAATATTTGGTGGCCCTGGAAGCCTTTAGCTAGGCAACCTGTAACTATAAATGGGTAACCTTGCACATATTACTCATTTAGGAATATAGGTGACACGGTGGTGGGCACCACAAGACATTTGGCTTTTTATTTTGAAACATTTTTCAGGAAATGAACCATTCCCTTGTCACTATACCCCTACATATTATAAAAATGTGTGTGTGTGTGTGTGTGTGTGTGTGTGTGTGTGTGTGTGTGTGTGTGTGTGTGTGTTCATTCAATTACTTCTCCCAAACCACTGGAGCGATTTTAACCAAACTTGATACACATGTGCCTTATTGTCAGATAACAGTCGCTGTGAAGGTAAGAGTTACCTACTTATTATAATTTCGGAAGTATAACGTTATAAATACTGAGATGCGTGGAAAATTGCTGCATGATGCATGACGTTTAAATTTATAATTTCTTAGGTTCTAACTCTATTCGCAGCATATTTCGTTGACTGTATTCACATAATGACGCTGAATGTACCTGCACAAATACATCATTATACAACACATAGTTCAAGAGATAATAATAATAATTATAATTATAATTTTATTGTCTTTAAGCCATTACAGCAATAGACAAAGTCATACACATAATACAATACGGTACATGCTATAAAAGAACAGAATTGATATTAACATTACAGTTTAATATCACAGGTGATGAAATCCTTTATATTGTAGAATGGGTTTATAACTAACCGGTCATAAAGTGTTTGTTTGTATTGTTGCTCTGATAAATTTTGTATAGCTTGTGGAAGTTTGTTAAATAATTTGTGGCCTGTAAGTTCATAACTGTTAACTGATTTTGACAGTCTGGGGTAGGGCGTATAGATACAGCTGTTTGTCCTAGTGTTGTAACAATGTATATTTGCCCTGCGTTTTACTGAGGTAAGTTCTTTTTTGTGTAGATTAAAACATAATAAATATACAGATTTATTACTGTCATGATTTTTTGTTGAGTAAACAGAGGTTTACAATGAGCCTTGTATGGTGAGCCTGTAATTATCCTAATAGCTTTCTTTTGCAGCAATAGTATATCATGCACACAAGTGGAGTTTCCCCATATGGAGTTAACCAATATGACGTCATAAACGCAGAGATGCGTTAAAAATGCAGCATCATGCATGAAGTTTTAATACATTTATTTTTTACTACTAAGACGCCTCTACAGTAAAGTCAACTTAAAGAAATTTTTCGACACCTGCCAGAGATTTTGACAGCTTAAAACTGCGAAGCGCGAACGCTGTAGGCGAAAACATAGCCGTCTATAGAGCTCTGAAGAGGCGTTGCCAGAGAGACGTTTACAAAATCGCGTTGTTAGACACGCGAAGCAGCTAACTTACACATCTGTGCATTCTATATATTTCTTTGTATGACTGTTTCATACTTTAAAAGCTGTTTTAACGAATAGGTGGAAATTAATTTTTTTTCAATGTTTCTTTACAAAGACGTTTCATTTTTTGTTTCCGTTTCTAATAGAAAAGTGGGAATATGTTTACCCGGGCAGTGCCGGTTTGTCAGTCCAACACCGGTCGTAGTGAAAACAGAATCAGCCGGCTATCCCTGTATACGGGGAGGGAAGAAGAGACGGGAGGAGGGAGAGAGAGAGAGAGAGAGAGAGAGAGAGAGAGAACGATGTACCTTCTGAAAACTGCAGAGCTGTTCCTTACCTCAGAGGCAAACCAGCTCGGCATTTCATAAACCACTGCTATACAAAACCCGCTTCTGATCATTTTTTAAAACTCAGAGTGTGTGTACTATTTAAGGTTTTCACGTGAATGGTTCCAGCCGTTGCGTCAGACGCAACGCCGTAGATCTGTTGAGATTATGTATGTAACTGTTGACAAATCTTACATGTATAAAACAGCAAAATTAACAGACTGACGTGACTAGTGATGTTGCAACTAAGAAATGCGCACGGTACTCACTAAATTCCTACACAATCACTGAACAGAAAACGTGACCCTGAACGAAAATAAGTTGATTATGAACGCATCGAGCCTTGTTTGTAAACAGGCAGCAGCGGTCGACATTCCCGGGCAACAGCCAACCAGACACATCAGGCTGCAATTCTTCGCCCGCAGAAGCTTGCCGTGGCGGCCTGTAGCAACACAAAAGTGTCAGCTGCTGACAGCCAGCTGGCGGGTGCTTTCCTGTCATCAATAGACGAGTTATGCGCGTCTGCAACTGAAGCCTCACACTCACAAACATGGTTTATTCAGATGTTCGCTGCTACACTCCTGTCGTCGGCTTTTTGCCGCGGATGGATCGTAAAATTGCCAGTACGGCGTATTACATGCAACGATGTCAAGAAAACAACTGTCTCTTTATTCACACGGTACGTCATCTCAAGTTGATTCCATATTTCTACAGGTCCAGAAGGGCTTTTTTGACATCACTCCTCGTAATGAAATTGTGTGCCTGCAGTGTAGCGGCTCAGTTGCGCGGCTGGGTTTTAGATCTACTGTCATAAAGACTGCAGTTCGTTGCAAGTGACGAGAAGTCATCAAGAAACCGAAATGATGTCCAGGTTTTCTCGAGGATGTGTTATAGAACCTTTGTTGTTTTTAACCTATAAAAATAATTTGAGAGAGAATCTGAGAAACTCTCTTAGATTGTTTGCAGATGGTGCTGTCGTTTACCATCTGGTAAAGTCAGGCGGTGAAATTGAATTGCGAAATAATTTAGACTAGATATATGCATGATGCGAAAAATACGTCCCTAAACTACAAAAATGGCTCTGAGGGCTATGGGACTCAACATCTGAGGTCATCAGTCCCCTAGGCTTAGAACTACGTTAACCTAACTAACCTAAGGACATCACACACAACCATGCCCGAGGCAGGATTCGAACCGGCGACCGTAGCAGCCTCGTGGTCCCGGACTGAAGCGCCTAGAACCGCTCGGCCACCACGGCTGGCTCCCTAAACTACAGCAGATGTTAGATCCTCCATATGAATACCACAACAGTTTGGTTAAATTTCGGTTAGACGATAAATCGCACATTTTTATAGGTTGTCGATTTAACTAAACACCTAGGGATTATAATTGCTACCAACTTTAATTGGGACCATCATACATAAGGACGACCGAAAGCTTTTTATTGATAGAAGACGAACAAATCTGCTAAAGGGACTGCCTACACTACGCTTGTCTGCACGGAGCAAAACGATAAAGAACAATGAAGGGCATCTCGTTTTGTACTTCACGAAAAACGGAGAAAGGAAGATAAATCGGAGCTCCTCGTGCTTTTCGAGGGTAGAGCGGTCGAGACGGTGGCTCCATGAAATCTCTGCCAAACACTGGCGTGTGAATTACAGAGTAATCATGTAGAAGTAGACGAAAAATTTGATTGGGTCAGGAGGACGATCAGCTCATTCTGATGGGTTAAATTCGTGCCGTGTCTGTCAAATACCGATGGATATTCAGACACTCAGTGTTAAAGTGCTTCAGCATCAGCAGGAGGCTCTAAGTCTTCGAGTCGTATCGTACACACGCTCAGCTCTCACATATCAGTGTGTACAAACCACGCGAAGGACTCCGCAGTAGTATTCGCGGAAATACGATGATTTTCCCCGTGGTGGATGCTTACAATTGGTCGATAGACAAGCAGTTACTTGATCAATACAAACCGGATGCCATGAATTACAGTTTGAAGAGGGAAAATCACGCAGTTAAACGCGAATTGTAGATCTATAGATAGCTTAACAAACGCAAAAGTTCTAGGAATCATTTCTGATTGTCAGCTGAAGTGGCGTGAAGACGCAGATACTTACAAATAGAACATTATCAGCGTGTTACGCCCTTTAAGACTCTGTGTTCGGTCTGTAACAGACATTGACTTTCGGTTACATGCTGTTTGTACATACAGTCAGACATTAGCTCTGTAGTTGTTTTCTGAATGACACAGGCACTAAATATGAACACAGTTTTCAAATTAAATAAAAGAGCCGTAGGAACCATAAACAAAGATAGTTATCGGGATCATTGGAAGGACCTGTTCTCAACATTTTGGATTTTGAATACAACCTGTGAGTACAATTACCAATCAGTTAGGCAAATTAAAAAAAAATAATTGGCAACTATTGTACCAATAGCTCGGTTCAGATTACGGAAAAGTACTGGACTTTTCCATGAAAGAATTAATGGAAGACTCACAGCAGCACTTTCTCCAAAGAATAAAATTTAGACAATAAATTACCAAAGGAGATTATAGAGATAAATAAAACAAAATTAAAAGACAGTTAAAAGATGTGTGTTAAGTGATGAAGAATTACGTACATAATACAAAGGAGGGATATGGTGAAAATGTAACACGGGTGGATAGGAATAAAACACCTCTGTAAAGTCCCAACACACCTTAGCACCATAGTCTTTCTCTGAAAAACCTTACAGTAGAGTTCTGCTATGGATAACAATGACAGCTTACACAAATTCTGAGCTCAAAACGTCACTCGTTATGGAGGAATGCTGATTCAGTTATTCAGACAAGCAAAAGGGAAGTTCTGGCACACAAAATCGAAGCTATGCATGATATTCATGGTCCTGACGTCAAATGATAGTAGCACCAGTCTTTTTTAATTTTTCTATTTATTTTACATTAGGAAATAACTTGTTCGGAAGAATTGATCGAGGTAGTATTGTGCTCTAGAGATAAACCCGTTGGTAGGTTACGCAGTTTTTTTACAGATTGGCCTTGTGTTACGGAGGCTCTGATCTCCATCCGAGCATCCTGATTTAGGTTTTTCTTAAGGCGAATTCTTGGATGTTTTTTATCCTTAAACTGTATTACCGAATCTCCAACATCCTTGCAAATATGATCCATAAATTAATATAACTATTACTATTGCTACTTCTTCTACTACTACTATTACTACTACTACTACTAGTATTGCTATTATCAACGTTGGACGTCTACAGGATAAAGCAGAAAGACTTGGACAGTATTTCTACCTGAAGTACACCACTGGCCATTGAAACTGCTACACCAAGAAGAAATGCAGATGATACAGATGATAAACGGGTATTCATTGTACAAATATATTATACTAGAACTGACATGTGATAACATTTTCACGCAATTTGGGTGCATTGATCCTGAGAAATCCGTACTCAGAACAACCACCTCTGGCGGTAATAACGACCTTGATACGCCTCGGCATTGAGTCAAACAGAGCTTGGATGGCGTGTACAGGTACAGCTGCCCATGTAGCTTCAACACAATACCACAGTTCATCAAGAGTAGTGATTGGCGTATTGTGACGAGCCAGTTGCTCGGCCACCATTGACCACACCTTTACAATTGGTGAGAGCTCTAGAGAATGTGCTGGCCAGGGCAGCAGTCGATCATTTTCTGTATCCAGAAAGGATTGCAACATGCGGTCGTGCATTATCCTGCTGAAATGTAGGGTTTCGCAGGGATCGAATAAAGGTTAGAACCACGGGTCATAACACATCGGAAAAGTAACGTCCACTGTCCAAAGTGCCGTCAATGCGAACAAGAGGTGGCCAAGACGTGTAACCATTGGCACCGCATACCATTACGCCGGGTGATAAGCCAGTATGGCGATGACGAATACACGCTTCCAATGTGCGTTCACCGCGATGTCGCTAAACACGGAAGCGACCATCATGATGCTGTAAACAGAACCACGATTCATCGGAAAAAATGACGTTTTATCATTCGTGCACCCAGGTTCGTCGTTGAGTACACCATCGCAGGCGCTCCTCTCTGGGATGCTGCGTCAAGAGTAACCGTAGCCATGGTCTCCGAGCTGATAGTCTATGCTGCTGCAAACGTCGTCGAACTGTTCGTGCAGATGGTTGTTGTCTTGCAAATGTCCCCATCTGTTGACTCAGGGATCGAGACGTGGCTGCACTATCCGTTACAGCTATGAGGATAAGATGCCTGTCATCTCGACCACGAGGCCGTTGGGATCCAGCAAGGCGTTCCGTATTACCCCCCTGAACCCACCGACTCCATATTCTACTAACGGTCATTGGATCTCGACCAACGCGAGCAGCAATGTCGCGATACGGTTAACCGCAATCGCGATAGGCTACAAACCGACCTTTATCAAAGTCGGAAACGTGATGGTACGCATTGCTCATCCTTGCACGAGGCATCACAACAACGTTTCACCAGCCAACGCCGGTCAACTGCGGTTAGTGTATGAGAAATCCGTTGGGAACTTTCCTCATGTCAGCACGTTGTACGTGTCGCCACCGGCGCTAAGCTTGGGTGAATGCTCTGAAAAGCTAATCATATCACAGCATCTTCTTCCTGTCGGTTAAATTTCGCGTCTGTAGCACGTCATCTTCGTGGTGTAGCAATTTTAATGGCCAGTAGTGTACTTTATGGGACCTCTGTAAACGCGGATAATTGCAAATCAGGCGATGGTAAGGGAATTAGATAAGGGAACGAGACACTACAATTACGTGATGACTGTCATCAACCCTTTGAGTACCAGTGCTTTCTTCCTAAAACCACAATTTTATAATGTTATTGACGTACCAGAGCTTCCAGTATGTAACCACTGATGCTGCTGCAAGACGGAGACATCTGATGGTACAGTTCTGGGAATGTAGTGCATTGTAGCAGTTACTTAAAAGCATCCAACGCATGAGTCAGCGCGGATGTTACGCTACGTGACTGTAGGAGAAAGTGACATGCTGATTTTTTATAACGATCATACTGAGGGGACCAATAAAAGTGAAAATAAGTATACCCGGAGCTGTTATAACGTCAATTAGAGCTTGCACTACAGCTTTTATGAGTGGTAGTATATAGTTTTGATACAAAATTTATTAAATTTTAGGTCCACTTTTGCTTGTTATGTAAAACTGCATTTTGTTTCAGGTACTACTGGTTCATGTCAGTTTGGGGATGTGGAATTGTATCGAGGAAAAAATAACTTTGTTTTCAAATATGTTACATGAAATGTAGGGCGGTTACAAACTGCGTATCCTAGAGGATCCAAAGCGAAACCACCTTCTTAAAATAATGGACTGCTTTCTTTTTGGCATTTTTTTGTATTCATTGCTTACTATGATAATAAAAGTTACATTAGTAAAAATTTCAAAATTATATTTATTTTCGTGTAGTCGGGAATCAAAGGGTTATGTGGTCGAAGTAGAGACTATATAAGATTCAGACTGGCTGCAGCAAGATAAATGGAAATGTTATGAACTCTTCTTCTTAAGGTATTTGCATGGAGTGTAGTCTTATACGGAAGTCAAACATAAGCTATAAACAGGTCAAACAAGAAGAGGATAGAAGCTTTTGAACCATAATGCTACATAAGTATGCTATAGATTCGATGGGTAGATCGAGTAATTGATGAGAAAGAACTGAATCGAATTGAGGAAAGAAGAAATTTATGGCATTACTTGACTAAGAGAAGGGCTTGGTTGATAAGACACATCCCAATACACTAAGGAACAAATATAGTAATGCAGAGAAGAATGGAGACAAAAAACTATAGAGGAAGAACAAGGTCTGAATGTGGTACGCAGATTGAAATGGATGGAGGCTGCACT
Organism: Schistocerca gregaria; assembly: GCF_023897955.1. Taxonomy (NCBI): domain Eukaryota; kingdom Metazoa; phylum Arthropoda; class Insecta; order Orthoptera; family Acrididae; genus Schistocerca; species Schistocerca gregaria. The sequence continues at coordinate 308,943,453 of NC_064923.1, read as the reverse complement.
AGTTACGCAGACATGAGGAGACTTAACACACGACACTAGCGTGGAGGGCTGCATCAGACCAGTCTTTGGACTGCAGACCGCAACAACAAGTAGCGGATAGCCGGGCCAAAATGGCCAGCCGAAGGTATACCCATTTTTTAGACTGAGTAGCAGTGACGGAAATATATAGAAATCAGTGATTATAATTACAGTTACTGAAGTAGAATGTCGAATAGTTTTAGCACCTTAGGATCAAATTGAGAACTTTAAACAGTTCAATTCTTACAAAGCGACAAAACAGTAATTTTCCGCAACATCAGCGGGCAAAGTGGCCGCTTAGCTTTAAACTCAAAAATAAGGGATAAGGAACTGTTTTAACAAAGAACTAAATATATTTTATTGTGATAGAGGTAAAATTTAAACGTGTTCCTGAAACCCTGTATAGAGTTCGTGAGCCTCGAGGGAACACAATTCGTACTTAATCTACTGGTCTTCTTGCATTGAATTTGAACTTTTTCTTCGCTGAGCTCCACCCCCTATTTTCATCGTTGTCGTCAGGGAGAGGTCTTCTAGGGTTGGGGTTCCTGATTTTCGCAGTTTGCTTCTACCTTTCTTCTCGTCGGATGCTATCCGTTTTTGCTATAGGAAACGCCGCTATATGTAACGCAGGTGCGTTGGAAGCAAAGAGCTGTAATTGAGTTTCTTTTGGCGGAAAATCAGAACATCGCAGATATTCATAGACGCTGGTAGAATGTCTACGGAGACTGGGCAGTGAACAAAAGCACGGCGAGCCGGTGGGCGAGGCGTCTGTAGTCATCAGAACAAGGTCGAGAAAAGCTGGTTGGTTCCCCGCTTGCTGGCTGGTCACACACACCTGCAAGTTCTGCAGTATTGGAACGTGCGGACACTCACATTTGGGGAGATCGATGGATCACAATAAAACACTTCGCAGCCCAGCTAGACGTCTCTGTTGGTAATGTTGATACATTCGCCCACCAATTAGAATAGTCAAAGATTTGTGCCAGCTTGGTTTCTCATCGTCTAACAGAAGAGCATAAAGAGCAACGAAGTAGCACCTGTGCGGAGTTGCTTTCCCGATTAGAGGCTAATGGTGACAATTTTTTGTCGAACATCGCCACGGGCGATGAAACACGAGTTCATCACCTCGAACCGGAAACAAAACTTCAGATGCATGGAGTGGCACGACAACATCTCTTCTCCGAAGAAAAAGTTCACAGCCGCACCCTCAGCCGTTGAAGTCATGGCGACGGCCTTCAAGGACTCTGGAGGGATCCTCCGTCATGGTGCAACGATCAGCTCTGAAGTGTATTGTGCTACCTTCAGGAAATTGAATAAACGATTTCAGCGTGTTCATTGCCACGAAAATGAACTTCTCCACGACAACGCGAGGACCCACACAAGTCTGCGCACCCGATAGGAGCTCAAAAAACTTCATTGGACTGTTCTTCCTCATCCATCCTGCAACCCGAATCTCGCACATACTGACTTCCGTCTGTTTGGCCCAATGAAGGATGTACTCAGCTGGAAGCGGTATTTGAAGGCTATTGATGCAGAGTGGTACCCTGTGGCCATTCAGGTACTTCCGGTAAGGTTGCGTCAGGCCGTCGTATAGAACGGAGATTATATTAAAAAATAGGTTTTTTTTTAGCCAAAACAGTGGAATACTGAATAAAACCAAGCTGCTCTTGGAAGAAACATACTGAGCACCCCTCGTAAAATCCGTAACAATGATTATAACTCCGAGGATCGGCACAGCAGACAGATTAGATTTCTCGGATTGACAGGGCCCTCAATAGAGAGTAAACTGAGGCATAGCCCGAGCGACGCATGCACCTCAAAGCCTCTGCGCTAATTGCTATTTTGCCCGCCATGGTCACTTAGCCCGCCTGTCCCAAAGATACAGGTATGCAAGAGACACCTTATGTCGCATGCAGTGAATACACTTTAATGTGGAGCACAGAGAGGAATCGGGCTGCTGGCTAGGCGGGAAGACCGGTATTACACTATCAAATTTCTTTGTCAAAGATTTGATCAAAGATGTGATCAAATATTCCGTCAAATATATTTGACAAATATCTTTGACGTAGCGCTAGAAGGGGTATTACACTGTCATCAAATTTTTCGTCTAAGTTCAAGATGGCTGACAACAACTTGTTATTAACCTCAGCAGTTGCACGTACCGCAATTGCATGCGGAAAAGAAGTGGGGGGGAAAAAGGAACTATACATACGAGGTTGACAGTCTTAAATTCCTGGAATTACAACTTGATAATAAATTCAGTTAGGAGGAGCACACCACAGAACTGCAGAAACGCTTTAACAAATCTGTATTTGCAATTCGAATGTTAGCAGACATAGGCAAGATAAAAATGAAAAAGCTTGCATACTTTGCCTACTTTCATTCCATAATGTCATATGGAATAATATTTTTGGGTAACTCTTTGAGTCACACAAAAGTTTTCAGAGTCCAAAAGCGTGTAATACGTATTATTTGTGAAGTAAATTCACGGACGCCCTGCAGAAACCTCTTCAAAGAACTGGGTATACTAATACTGCCTCTCAGTATATTTACTCCTTAGTGAAATTTGTCCTAAATAATATATCTCTTTTTTTCCAACAAACAACTCAGTTCATACATACAATACCACGAACAAAAATGATCTGCACAAGGACTTAAAAGCACTTACCTTAGTTCGAAAAGGGGTCCACTACTCTTATCTTCAATAATTTGCCAGCAAACACAAAAAAATTTAGTTTCAAATAAAGATCAGTTTAAAAGGAGCCTGAAAGACGTACTAGTGGCCAACTCGTTCTACTACATTGACGAAATTTTTAATAGAAACAAATGATGTGTTGTATTTGTTCATACTGTTAGTATTGTTATTTCAGCTTTAAAAAAATTGACATGTTCCACAGCCACGAGGATCTCCTCAGCACGGATCTATGGAACGAAAAACTAATCTAATCTGGGTGAAGCCGTGGGTTTTACGACGACACGATAAAAGCATTCAACAAAACTTGTTACGTGAGCTTACAGTGGAAGACGTCAAGTCGTACATCAAGCACTTAAGAATGGATGAGCATGCATTTCTGTATGTGCTCAGTGAAGTGTGTCCTCATATCACAAAGCACAATATTCACTTAAGAACTGCTACATCTTCAGAAGACAGGCTCACTGTAACACTCCGATTCGTTGCTACAGGAGAGGGTTATGTTAGGTTAGGTTAGGTCAGGTCAGGTCTCCAACCTTCTTAATCTATTTTTGTATTCAGGGTGCCTCACGTTCTAAAGCGCCCCATCAGCTTCGTATATCTCTATTAATTTTGTAGTTGTCGGCACACACCAATTGTATTTACCGTCAATGTTTATAAAAACACTACAGACGACAGAACGCTGTAGCGATGCTAGCGCTCCATGTGGTAACATGTCACATTGCAGCGAACAGAAGACAAACGATTTCTTTGATCAAATCTACAGCGAAGCCCTAGATTTGATCAAACATTGGACGACATTTGACAAAGTTCCTATTACACCATCAAATATCTTTGACAAAGATTTTTGACAAAGAAATTTGATAGTGTAATTCCGGCCGAACCCCGAGGAACAGGCTTGCCACCTGTGGTGGCGCAAGCAGCCCACAACCGCTCGAGGCGTCGCGGCGCTGTGCTGTGATGACACTCCTGCGTCCCCCCGCCCCCTCCCTACCCCCATGCAGGGCCTGCTGGCCACACTCAACTGCAGCGGCGCGCTGGGCCGCCACAAATACCCGGCAGTGCTTCGCGCGCCGCCACACGACACGCACTGAGCACGTAGAAGACGCCCGAGACGCCACCAATGGCCGACTTCTTCGTCAAGGCAAGTTCAGTGTCGCTCGCACCCCTCCGCCTGTGTCGACACGTACTCCCGGGAGCGAATAACAGAGACATTTTTTCTTCACATCCGCCTTATGTTTTCGGCTCTAAGACTACGAAAGCGTACCAAGATGTCGCTATGCTGCCCTGCATTTTAAACTTGAAGTCTCTTTCAGAGTTTTCTTTCCACGCAATGACGTACGAGGCGAATGTGCCTTTTTCTGCGTTTGAAAGCGACGTACTTTTTGTTTGATTTCTTTTTCTTCTTTGAAGCTTATGAAAATGAATCTTCATGTAATTACAACATTTCGGTAGCTCCTCAACCTTTTCCATATGCCGCTGTCTGTTGAAGCAAAGCAAAGTTAGGTTTGACAATCGTGTAGAATTTTTTAAACGACATCATATTCGCTCTTGACTGTAGAAATTATTTATTTCACAACTGCATTGTCGGCCTTTGGACCGTTTGCAAGTGGTACTGCAAAAGCTAAAGGAATACAAAAATTAAGCACAGAGTATTTGTACATTAAAAAACTACACAAACATGTCATGTAGACAGAGGTACATAACGAGAGTGGTGAAAATAATACATCTCTTACATTTTGCTTCAACACATATCGTACTTTAAAATCTTCCGACGCGTATACCTGTCATTGTCAAGAATAGGCCTTTTCACTATAGAAATACAGTAAAATCACACGAGTGCGAAGCTCTGTGCATCGTGAAATGATCTAAACTACATGAAATGTTACCAATATTAACATTATGCAGCGGCTGGTCCCGACGGAGGTACGAGTCCTCCCTCGGGCATGGGTATGTGTGTTTATCCTTAGGATAATTTAGGTTAAGTAGTGTGTAAGCTTAGGGACTGATGACCTTAGCAGTGAAGTCCCATAAGATTTCACACACATTTTAACATTTTTTTGAACATTATTCACGCAAAATTTACTTCAAACCAATTAACATTAGTAACATTTCACATAATTTGCATCATTTCTCGATGTACAGAACTTCGCACACCTCTGATGTTACCGTATTTCTATTTTTTACGATGACATGTACACACTGTCACAGGATTTTAAAGTCTGACATGCGCAGAAGCAAAATGTAAATGATGTATTATTTTCACCATTTTTTTTAAATGTACCACTGTCTACATATATACCAGTGCACTCCGTGCCTCATTTTTGTATTTTTTTTTGGAATACCACTTGAAAGTGACACAAATAACTTCAACAGTCAACGACGGATAAGATGTCCTTTTAGAAAAAGCATTGTAATCGTTTATTGCTTCTTTCTGTCGGCACGCCCGAGTTCTCTCTGTTTTACTGGACCGTACGACATATAGATCCTGCTTCCAGAAGCGAAATAAACTGCCCGTAATATAGACATACTCTGCGAAGCTTTTGGTTTTTTTCCGATATTTCTTCGTTCTACGTAATATGGTCTCCAGTGACTGAAGAACGTTTAAATTACGAAACGCGATATTTCTTCTCTTAACAGCAAAAAGGAACTCTTTGCTGGTATGCTGATATTTTGCGCTGTTATTTATTTAACTAGAAACAGTTTTTCAGGTTCGTAGACCGTCTTCAGGTGACAACTGAATGTCGCATCCATACATAAAATGACGTATCACTTACAGAGATACAACTGATACAGGTAAAGATTGTTTACAAGCAATTATTACATTTTTACACTATGGAAGGTATCGTTACATTGCCAACAGTTATGATAATTGTCCTAATGCTGTATAATATTTGCATTACTGGAAAGTTATTTAACGGAGGAGAAAATGAAATTGTGTTTGGTCATTTAAAACTAAGCTAGAATTCTTAGTTAAATGTTTATGGATTTCAAAAATTTTCAAATGTGTGTGAAATATTATGGGGCTTAACTGCTAAGGTCATCAGTCCCTAAGCTTACACACTACTTAACCTAAATTATCCTAAGGACAAACACACACACCCATGCCCGAAGGAAGGAGGACTCGAACCTCCGCCGAGACCAGCCGCACAGTCCATGACTGCAGCGCCCAAGACCGGTCGGCTAATTCCGCGCGGCATTATGGATTTCAAATTTAATTCTTTCTCATAAGGAAATCTCTTCTTTTCCTGATGGACAGTGGAGAGCGGTGCTTGAATTAAATGTGATAGGAGATTATCAGAACCTCCTTGGAAAGGGAGGGAAGAGAGTTAAGGTTTAGCGTCCCGTCGATGCTGAGATCACCAGAGGCGAAGTAGAAGCTCGGATTAGACAGTAATGTGGTACACAATCGGCCGCGTTATTTTCAAAGGAACCAGTCCCTCATTAGCCTTAACCCTCGATTATTAAACCCTCATAAAATTTATGATTGCAGTTGTTACCAATTCGCGATTCACGCCAATCTGGCTTTATCCGTATACGGAGTAAAACGAGACATTTGTATTTATTTTGTAAGTGACATACCAGTGGAGGCCTTATAACTGTAATTAACTGGTACACAAATTATAAATTACGACTTCGTTTGAATAAAATATGGAGTAGTAAAGTTTACGATTGTTTAGCAACAATGTAATATTTTCCACCCTTAAGTGTTCTAGGATAATCGATGTAGAGGATCTGGATGGCCGTAAAGGTATGTGAACCCCTGCCCTCACGAATGCGAAGCACCAACTTGCTCGAAGAAGCTACTTTGATCTTATTTGTATGGGTAGCATGAGCAGTGGTGTGTCTTGACAACGTTAGCGTGTTAGTCTTCTTCGTTATTTACTACTTGTCGCTGTAGATGGTGTGGAAGAGTTGATTTGTTTGTTGTTAGTCTTGTCATTCATGATTTCTGGATGTGTATCATGTGTATTTCTGGACTGTTGTCCTAGGAGGGTAAATATATTTATGCTTTCAAATGGTTCAAATGGCTCTGATCACTATGGGACTTAACATCTGCGGTCATCAGTCCCCTAGAACTTAGAACTACTTAAACCTAACTAACCTAAGGACATCACACACATCCATGCCCGAGGCAGGATTCGAACCTGTGACCGTAGCAGTCACGCGGCTCCGGACTGAGCACCTAGAACCGTTCGGCCGCTCCTTGTACTAGTGGCAGTCTTTAGTGAGTTAATTTCTGCTGCTTTGTGAACTATGTCGGAGAGTGTTATGTAGCGAAGTCCCAAAATGCTTCTGGATTAGCGTATAACATTTTCCACCCACATGTTGTTAAGTGGGCCAGTTACCACACCAGCCTTTTCCGACGGACGGATCTACATAATCTATAACACATTCTCTCACTCCATTAAATATTGCGGAGAAGTGTAAGAACACTGACGTGCAGTCTGTTGATCAGGAACTACGCTACAGGTTCTGCTCTCCAGCCAGTGCTGCGTATTATAATTATTACACTACCGGGAACTGAGTTTTCTGTACTCGTTCAAGCAGCTCTATTTGTTCACAGCGGTTCTGTAGTAGCGCGTGCTCTTTTATTCACGATGTTCTACTTTGCCGCCGGCCGGTGTGGTCGTGCGGTTCTAGGCATTTCAGTCTGGAACCGCCTGACCGCTACGGTCGCAGGTTCGAATCCTGGCGTGGATGCGTGTGATGTCCTTAGGTTAGTTAGGTTTAAGTAGCTCTAAGTTCTAGGGGACTGATGACCATAGATGATGTCCCATAGTGCTCAGAGCCATTTGAGCCATCAACTTTGCCTTTGAAGGTAACAGTATTATTGACTTTCCAAGCAGGATCTCTATGACTCATCATTAACATGTACTCTCCAATTTTCTTTGAAATTTTGTCTTCTATACGTGTAATTAGAGTCAGACAATTAGAATATCATTATATTTACCTATTTCTTTTACAGACGTCGTATACGTGTGATAAGCATCATAGATTACCAGGATCCTTTTAAATTACAATTGGCGACTTTATCTGTGGTGTCAAGAATATTCTGCATCCCTGATTGCATACAGAGAGATGCTAAACAGCCAACTCGTGCACGTACGTAGCTGTTTAAGTTCACACGTCACTCCTTTCTCTTACGTTGTCCGCTGAAAACATTGTACAGTGTGTAACTGAATCTTCTTTGTCAGTATTGAAACCTACGCCTAATATTTTTAAATTTCCTTCTGTGCGTCTTCTTCTCATTAGGTAGCTGTATGATTCAGTTAGCTCATTAGCTCGTAGCCTTTACCCTAACGTGGTGATGTGGTTGCATTCAATTGGTTTGTACCTGTTCTTACTTTTATACTTTACGTTGGCACATTTCATTAATTTTCATATTTTTCTTATACACAGTTAGGTGCTTAAGATGTAACGGAGCTTTTTTTCCCCAAAGCATTGTGGTGTCCTTCATGTTGACAGTAATGTACGCTTTATTTTTAAATTTCGTTGGACTCCCTATCAATGGTTTACTTAAGCTCATCTGCTACGATATTCCTTTCGAATAATTTTTTGCACGTTTTCTTCCACTGGACAAGTCATGTTAACAGAAGGCTGTCTTATTTGTTTCCTGCACAATCTTTCATATAAACCTTTCTCAAGGTTCCTTTCTAAGTCTTTGTACATGAATAAGTAGTCCTTTTTTTAAGTGAAGAAAATAGTAGTTTCTTCGTCTGTTATTGTTATCTTAGACAAAGTAAGTCTGCTATATAAATGA